>NC_135179.1:33541420-33841420 GCF_041146795.1 Maylandia zebra | reverse complement strand
ATGTTTAAAGTAACATATGAAATGGAAGAAAACGTAAAATAAACCCACAGACATCTGTAGCTTTACAGGCCTTACCCTAGCTTAACTTAAAGTCTGACCTGAACTGAAACCCAGATCAAAGTTGGTTTGTTAAAAAATTCACTCAAAGACAGTCCATTATTTTTCATTAACCTCAGAGGATCCGTAAAGTCTTCAAAAGCACGGAGCTGTCTGTTCTGCCTAAAGGTGAACAGCTGTGCCACTGTCACACATCAGGACTGCGTTTCCCAGAAGCCACCTGTTTTCTTACTGGTTTCTTGCTGGGCTGGTTTTCTCGGATCACGTTTAACTCTGTGTTCATTGACATAAAGCGTCCACAGCCTGAAGCAGGGGGCGCTGTAAGCAGTTTTGTTTAATTATAGACTGAGTCCAAATAAAACACGACTCCACGCTTGTTCTAGCTGTGTGATGAGTTATTCCTGAAATTTTAATTTAAAAAATCTAAACTTTGATCGGCCACAGCTGTGTCTGTGTTTGGTTAAAGCACGGTTTTATCAATCATTTCATTTTTAAAGCTCTGACCCTTCCTTTCAGGTGTGTTTGCATTATGGCTGTAACAAACATAGCTTCAGATCAAAGTGAATCTGTGGCGTGGGAAAGGTAGACGTGCAGCCAGAAGGGCGGGGCTAGGCAGAAGTTTAGCCCCATCAGCCCTTGGAGGACAGGGACAGACCTGTCCATCGTGACAGAACAGGTACGTCATGACATCATCGTTGGTCAGTGATGAAAACAATAAGAAACTTGCATTAAGGCACACACTGGGAGACAATTTCACTCCAGATGAGATCTGAGAGGCTTTCAGGACGAGACTGAACTGAGACATCATCACAAAGGTGACACCCCTTTGAGTGCCTCACTTTGATTGGTCACTGTGGCTCATAAAGGCCAAAGTAATATTTCATGCTTGGATGTGTAAATTTAGCTCTTCCTCTCACAATACCAAAGTCCTCATTATTCTGATATTTAAACCTTTCTAATACTTTTCTCTGAAATTTTATTTCCTGAAGATTACAAATTTTCAAATCACTTGAATCAACTTTTACTTCCTCTCCAAAAATCGGCGTGTTTGCATCGACCTGAAAGCGTCTGCAAGTGGAGGCGTGTTTTCAGTTCACAGGGTGTTTTCAATGCAGGAAGCTGTGGTCACATGACATCAGTGCTAGAAGTCAGTTCAAACATTTTCAGCCAATCAAACGGCAGATAATGATGGAGCAATGACGACCTCATCCGTCCAGCAGGAGGCACAAGGCCGTGTGTGTGTTTGTTTGATCGTTTGTTTGTTTTGTCTCTCAGGAAGCATGTCGGAGGACCAGTGTAGGGGCAGGGCTCCACTGGCCATGAGTGTGGTGGTGAGGGGTGGGAGAGCATTCACAGGAACAGGGGGGGGCGGGCTTACCCAACATCCCCCCAGAGTCCAGCGGGTACTCCAAGATGGACGCTGGTGCCGCCAGAGTGTACGGGTAATCGTAAGGCGTCGTGTAGATCAGGCCAGACTCAGGCCCCACCCCTGCCATCAGTGCCGGTGTTCCATTGGGCAACACTGTCTGGATCTGCCGAATCAGAGGCATGAGAGTGGGGCCTGTGGGGGCGGGTGTACGCAGGGCAGTGGGCGGTGCCAGTATGGGGGCGGGGCCTGAGAGGACACGAGAAGCCTGTTGCGAGACGCTAGATGCTGCGAAAGAAAAGGCGAGGGATGCTGGGTATGGGTAACAGGAAAGGGGAGGGTTTATAAAAAGGGGAGGAGTTTTAGTATGCTTGCTGTAAAAAGACAAAATGAAAATCTGAATCAAACGGTGTGAATGGCATCTAAAACACTGCATGCTTCATGTTTTTCATTTTAACCAATACATTTGGCACAAATGATTCATGTTTAAAATGACTGTGTATGATTGGCCAGTCTGTCTCTTACAGGTTTTGATGCTGGCGTCTCTGTACGTCCCGTTCAGGATGGCCAACTCCATCAGCTGCATCTTCTTCAGACTGTCCTCGCCCTCTGCCTGAAACACAGACACGACTTTCAGACACGCGTGTGCTGTGAGAACATGCAGAACCGACACACACAGCAGTTTAAGTTCACACAGAATTTCATTCAGCCTGAAAGTATCAGATGTATTAAAAAGTATGAAAAACTGTAAAATACATTTAAAAAGAATCTGAAATCAGCCACTACAGAAAGATTCATGTTGTATAAAACAATCTGTAAAATATCCAAACATCAGTAAATGATCACAAAAGATCGTACGGTTACTGTGTAACCTGAGCCCTCTCCTGTACTCACTCTACACCTACGACTGCACGGCCACTAACAACTCCAACATCATTGTGAAGTTTGCGGACGACACTACAGTGGTGGGTCTTATCACCAACGGTGATGAGACGGCTTACAGGGAGGAGGTCAGCGCCCTGACCCACTGGTGTCAAGACAACCATCTCACCCTCAACGTCGCAAAGACAAAGGAGTTGATAGTGGACTTCCGGAGGTGCAGAGAAGTACACACCCCCATCACCATCAACGGCGCTGCTGTGGAGAGAGTGAGCAGCTTCCGGTTCCTTGGTGTACATCTGGCTGAGGATCTTACGTGGTCAGTACACACAAACAAAACAGTGAAGAAGGCGCAGCAGCGCCTCTTCTTTCTCAGGAGACTGAAAAGATTCGGCATGAGCCCCCGCATCCTCAGGACCTTCTATCACTGTGCCATTGAGAGCATCCTCACTGGATGCATCACCACCTGGTATGGCAACAGCACCGCCTACAACTGCAAAGCTCTCCAGCGAGTAGTGCGGTGCTCTGAACGGATAATTGGAGGTGAGCTTCCCTCCCTCCAAGACATCTATAGGAAGCGGTGCCTGAGGAAAGCGGGGAGGATCATCAAGGATTCCAGTCACCCCAGCCATAGCCTGGTAGCCTAGCCTGCTGAAGTGGAGGGCTGAGCAAGGCGATGACCCGAAGGTCCACCCCCAGCACCGTCACCACGTGCTGTCCGCAGACAGATGAACCTCAAGAGTAAACTCGAACAAGACACTCGAGGTCAGTCATAAAGTCCCAGCTCACTGAGCGGGTCCGTGCTGGCCGTGTAAGCCCATGACACAAAGGCAATGCACCAGATAGGGAGTCAGCAGGCTGGAGAGCTTTCACTCACAGGCCGTGTCAGACACAGCGAGGTCTGACAAGCATGTAAACCCGCGGCACATGGTTAGCAGGCCAGAAAGCACAGGCAGTCAGCTACAATGAGCCTGTGTGCATGCTCTCCACATGATCTCCAGCTGGAGCCTGGGGTGCACAGGGCCTGAACCCGGAATCCTAGGAGCACAGTGAGGAGAGGAAGCGTCGCTCACCGAGTAACTGAGTGGGGACCCTACTGGACACACAACCCAGCAAGAAGTGGGCAATGCCAGACAGGGAGCCAGTGCTGCTGGAGCGTAAGCCGGTGAACCGTGGGCAATGTGCCAGGGGAACACAGCCCGCAGCGTCAGCACGGCCGCTGAAAGCAGAGGGCTGAAGTAGGGACGTGACCCAAAGGGTCTGTCCCCAAGCCGCAACACCACCCTGCGCCGTCAGCAGACTGGTGAGGGGGCTGGCGGTCCAGCCAGCCGAAGCCCAAGTGGGGAACACAACCCGAAGGTCCACCCCAGGGCCGGGCGTCTGCTAAGTGCTGTTGTAGCAGGGGCGAACTCGCTACTTGTGCACAGTCGGCCCTACAGGCTGGAGAACACTTACTCACTTACTGACTGGCTCTGACTCACTGCAGTCAGAGCTGAGAAGCCACTCCGCTCGACAATGACAGGAGCCCCGCTGGTTGTGTGAACGGCGCACTGCGGGTAACACACCAGACAGAAAACTGGCTACACTAGGCTGGAGAATTCTCACTCGCCGCAGCGAGGTCCAACTGGCGTGTAAGCCAGCGAATACGGGCAATACTCCAGGAGAGCACAGCCTACCAAGCCACTTGAGCACGGCAGCTGGCTATCGCCATGACAGAAACCCGCGATATGCAGACGACGCTCCAGATGGGAAGCAAGAGTGGGCCCGACAAGACACCTGCGGACAGTCGGGAAGTGTCAGCTCACTGAGCGGGCACCTGATGGCCGTGTGACCTGTGACACAGGGGCAACGCACTAGACCGAGCCAGCGCCGCAGGCTGGAGAATTGTCAACTGCTGGCCCATGCCTGCAGCGGAGCTGGCCACTATGCCCAACTCAAAGGATCTCAGGAAGAAGGAGGGTGGTTGGAGGACAGCTGAACCTAGGCTCCGAGTCCTCCCCGCCTCACCTGAACACGGCCATCTCCACATCCCTGCATAGGCCCCTCAGCACAGCGAGGTGGCCACAGGGTAGACAGGCAGTCCCATCAGGTACAGTGGGGCAAAAAAGTATTTAGTCAGCCACCGATTGTGCAAGTTCCCCCACTTAAAATGATGACAGAGGTCAGTAATTTGCACCAGAGGTACACTTCAACTGTGAGAGACAGAATGTGAAAAAAAAATCCATGAATCCACATGGTAGGATTTGTAAAGAATTTATTCGTAAATTAGGGTGGAAAATAAGTATTTGGTCACCTCAAACAAGGAAAATCTCTGGCTCTCACAGACCTGTAACGTCTTCTGTAAGAAGCTTTTCTGTCCCCCACTCGTTACCTGTATGAATGGCACCTGTTTGAACTCATCATCTGTATAAAAGACACCTGTCCACAGCTTCAAACAGTCAGACTCCAAACTCCGCCATGGCCAAGACCAAAGAGCTTTCGAAGGACACCAGGAAAAGTATTGTAGACCTGCACCAGACTGGGAAGAGTGAATCTACAATAGGCAAGCAGCTTGGTGTGAAAAAATCAACTGTGGGAGCAATCATCAGAAAATGGAAGACATACAAAACCACTGATAATCTCCCTCGATCTGGGGCTCCACGCAAGATCTCATCCCGTGGGGTCAAAATGATCATGAGAACGGTGAGCAAAGATCCCAGAACCACACGGGGGGACCTGGTGAATGACCTGCAGAGAGCTGGGACCAAAGTAACAAAGGTCACCATCAGTAACACACTACAACGGCAGGGAATCAAATCCCGCAGTGCCAGACGTGTTCCGCTGCTGAAGCCAGTGCATGTCCAGGCCCGTCTGAAGTTTGCCAGAGAGCACATGGATGATACAGCAGAGGATTGGGAGAATGTCATGTGGTCAGATGAAACCAAAGTAGAACTTTTTGGTATAAACTCAACTCGTCGTGTTTGGAGGAAGAAGAATACTGAGTTGCATCCCAAGAACACCATACCTACTGTGAAGCATGGGGGTGGAAACATCATGCTATGGGGCTGTTTTTCTGCCAAGGGGACAGGACGACTGATCCGTGTTAAGGACAGAATGAATGGGGCCATGTATCGTGAGATTTTGAGCCAAAACCTCCTTCCATCAGTGAGAACTTTGAAGATGAAACGAGGCTGGGTCTTCCAACATGACAATGATCCAAAACACACCGCCCGGGCAACAAAGGAGTGGCTCCGTAAGAAGCATTTGAAAGTCCTGGAGTGGCCTAGCCAGTCTCCAGACCTCAACCCCATAGAAAATCTGTGGCGGGAGTTGAAAGTCTGTGTTGCTCGGCGACAGCCCCAAAACATCACTGCTCTCGAGAAGATCTGCATGGAGGAATGGGCCAAAATACCAGCTACTGTGTGTGCAAACCTGGTAAAGACCTATAGTAAACGTTTGACCTCTGTTATTGCCAACAAAGGTTATGTTACAAAGTATTGAGTTGTATTTTTGTTATTGACCAAATACTTATTTTCCACCCTGATTTACGAATAAATTCTTTACAAATCCTACCATGTGGATTCATGGATTTTTTTTTCACATTCTGTCTCTCACAGTTGAAGTGTACCTCTGGTGCAAATTACTGACCTCTGTCATCATTTTAAGTGGGGGAACTTGCACAATCGGTGGCTGACTAAATACTTTTTTGCCCCACTGTAACCCTGGTCGTCTGACCAGAGTCAAGCGTCATAAACATCATCCTCCTGAGAATCAACCTCCACCGGCACAGGCCTCACAGAGGCGGGGCAATGGGAGGCAACGCTGCAGCCATCATCTCCATTTTAGCCCAAGAGGCACAAGATTGGGGAGGGCTCTCCATGTCCCCAGCCTGCCTGCAGCTGACGTGTCAAGCTCCATCCCTGTAGAGGGAGCGACGAAATGGCCGCCAGCAGGGCATCAGTTACCCTCACGCCCCTGTTAGGGCATGCTGCCCTGCCCAGGGAGGGCCCGAAGGGGCGTCCAAAGAGACCAGGGACAGGGCTATTGGGGGAGGGGCCAAAGGCAAACTACTCCCACCATGCATAGCAGCAACCATCTGCGGGCAGGGGACCACAAATGCTGGGATGCAGCACACTCACTGCCTGCAACCAGACCAATCAGGCAGCAGCGGCACATGAGATAGGAGGCGCTGTGGCTGTATGACATCATCAACCTTGAGGTTCGCTCTACTAGATGGGACCTCAGGAAAGGCTAGTTCCCACACCCGTCATGCTCTAATTAAGAGCTGAAGGGACCCATTTTGCCCGACACTGTGCCTGGGGACCAGCAGGGGGCAGCCCAGGGACAGGTGGGTGACAGGTGACAGGTGAAAGCGTATGCTTGGAAATCTGACATCCTTCCCACTGTAGCCGAGCAACGAGCCGAGTCTTGCTGGCTGCACCCAAGCTATGGGCAACGGCAGACAGGCTAACAGACCGGAGAATGCTCACTCGCCAGCTGTAGCACAGCGAAGTCCCAGTGCCGTGAAGCCTGCAAGGCGGGCAAGATGCCGAGGGAACACGGGCAAGATGCCACACACACAGACGGCAGCTCGATTGGCAAAGGAACCGGGCCACAGGAGACCAACTAGGGGAAACCGGGGCCGAGGGAAAGATAAAGGGGAACCAAGCTAAGGGGAACCACGGCTGAGGGAAACCAGCTAAGGGAGACCAAGCTAAGGGAAAGGGCAGGGGAGAGGCTAGCACCCAGGGAGGCTGCCGAAAGAGGCTCCTGACGGATGCACACACACACAGCACTCTCGAAGAAAAGTCACTCACACACACGACACAAGTGGAGATCAAACAATCACGTCAAACAGTCATGTCATGTCTGCACAGCTGTTTTATACGTGAGCTGTGGGGCGTGGCCGGGCAAGCTGGAGTGTCTTAAAGAATTATCAACGCCCCACGACCAAGGAGGTTCGTACCCCGTATATATGGAATATATAATGGTGTGGAGAGATAGTCTCGATATGCTAGAGACCATTCAAGTCCCAGAAATAAACTTTTGTCAAATTAAGATGACTTGAACTCATGATGGTTACAGTATCCTATGAGCACGCTCAGTAACCAGCCTGCTTAGGGCTGTGCAGACCACATGGGGCGCTGCTGTCCACCACACAACGGCGATTATTTCTACCAATTCCTGAGAGGAAACACAACACAACATCAAACACACACGACACACCTGCCACGAGCTCGTTAGACAATCAGCTCGTCAGTTAACATCTTTCATTTTCTTCAGTCCAACTACAAACTGACTTCTAAACCACTTTGTGTCTCTGCAACATGAAAGTAACTTCAATGCCTCCCTCCAACTTCCTGTTAGAAAACACGCACACACACACACACGCACACACACACACACACACACACACAAAGAGAATCATCAGGTGCCCAGACTCACTTCCTAGTTTTTTTTCTTCCTGCCTCTGCACAAATCAAGGAAGTGAGAGTGGAGGAAGTGAAGATCAGCAGAATCACTGCACTTCCTGTCTCTCTCTCTCTCACACACACACACACGCAAACACACACAGACACACACACTCCTAAATCTAGAAGTGATTCTAACATGAACATGAAGGTTAAAGCCCAAGGGCTGAAACCCCAAAGTGAGGTTGATGTCAGCGACCCGAGTCCGTTTACCTGCCGAATCACCATGGTGACTGATGCTGAGCATCACCAGGTGAGGCTCAGAGTTTCCTCTGATTCTTTAATGCAGCATGTTTTCAGAGTGAGAGATTCTCTGTGTGCAGCATGTTCCTGAAAGCAATGAATGAAGAAGCTCCAGCAGATCAGACTGAAAGTGCACGTGTTCATGGGGCGATCGTGGCTCAAGAGTTGGGAGTTCGCCTTGTAATCAGAAGGTTGCTGGTTCGAGCCCCGGCTTGGACAGTCGCAGTTGTTGTGTCCTTGGGCAAGACGCTTCACCCGTTGCCTACTGGTGGTGGCCAGAGGGCCCGGTGGCGCCAGTGTCCAGCAGCCTCACCTCTGTCAGTGCGCCCCAGGGTGGCTGTGGCTGCAATGTAGCTGCCATCACCAGTGTGTGAATGTGTGTGTGAATGGGTGGATGACTGGATGTGTAAAGCGCTATGGGGTCCTTAGGGACTAGTAAAGCGCTATACAAATACAGGCCATTTACCTTTCATGTGATCAAGTGTTCATGTGATCATGAAACATGAACGCCTTTTCAACCAATCACATTCGTTCCCTCTGATCTGATCTCACGTGCCCTTCATCAGGCTGTGGGACAGGAAGCTGTCATGTTTCACAGCTGTGATGTGAAGCTGTCACCTAGGAAACAAACAGCAGCGCTGAGCGCGCTCAGAGCAACATCCTTCCTGCCATTCAAACCTTTATTCTTCTCTGTCACAAATCAGCAGATTAACCAGTTTCTGCTGCTCCACCTCTGAGGGGTTCACCTCTTTACAGGTTTCATCATCATCATAGACCTTTAATGTCTCTGGTCAGAGCACCTGGCGCTAATAGAGATCCCGACTTAACAGAAAAAGTTGATAAATAGCAAGTTTTAGAGTTCATCAAGCCAGCGAACTTGAAGAAAGCCTGGATATGTAGAACTTCCTTTGTCCTCACAAAAACACACACAGGTCAGAGGTCAGGGGACTCACAGCAGGCACGAGCAGCTTGGTGACTTCATCTACAGCTCGTTTGAGTTTGATGTCGGCTCGGTTCTGGGCGTCTTCCACCATGATGAGGACATGAAGGTCCTCGTTCAGGTGCTCCCAGTTTGGCTTCCCTCTGTTCTGGTCTTCCTGCAGGTGGAGACATGAGTGAAGACAGAGACAAGTAGTAAATATTCACATGCTGTCTGGTGTTCACAATTGACTGACTTTGGTGAAATGCATCCAGGGAGTTACAGTTTGTTTTTACATTCACTGTCTGTAGTCCTCAGAAGAGGGGCCTCAAAGCTAAAGGCTCTGTGTCCCATTCTACTTTTAAATACTCTAGGAACTATAAGTAAGCCACCAGATCACAACAACAGTCACCTCAAGGTAATTTATATTATAAGGTTAAAAAAAACTGAGATTAACTGAAGGCTTTACAGGGAGTTTTTAGGACTTCCTGATAATAATGAATGACAGTCGTCCAGCCTGGAAGTAATAAATGCATGAACTAGTTTTTCAGCGTCACTCTGAGACAGGATATTTCTAACTTTAGAGATGTTGCACAAATGGAAGAAAGCAGTCTCACATATTTGTTTAATATTTGCATTGAAGGACATGTCCTGGTCAAAGTTTAACTAATTGGTGTGTGTTATATGGCTTCATGGACAGATAGAGCTGGGTGTCATCTGCATAGCAGTGTAAATGTATGCTATGTCTTCTAATGATGCTGCCTAAGGGAAGCATGTATAATGTAAACAGAATTGGTCCTAGCACTGAACCCTGTGGAACTCCATAATTAACCTCAGTGTGTGAAGTAGATTCTCCATTTATACGAACAAATTGAGTCTGTTAGATAGATATGACACAAACCACTGCAGCACAGTACCTGTAATACCTACAGCATGCTATATATTGCGATCTTCTGCTGGCGTTCAGCCTGTTAGCGTGTTAGCAGGAAGTCTGCTGAGTTAGCAGAGGATCGGCAGATGATTGGACGATCGTTTTCTTGCACAGATGAGTGGTCTTAACAAAAACTGTATGAGTTTCAGCACGACATCAGTGCAAAACCAACACCCCCCTCATTCATTGTCCTCCCTCTCCTCTAGCTCCATCTGGCTTGTGTTGAACTGTTGCTACGCCTGTCTCATGTACCTCTGTTAGCGTAGCAGGTGGCTAACCTTGTCAGCGTCACACACGCAGAAACACAAACACGCATGTTTTTTCAGCAGTTTGACCTGAAATGTTTGAAATAGTTTCTTCACTGTGAATCATTCAGAGAGTCTTAATCCTGAGGAGACCGTGTGACTCGGCTGCTTCTGCAGACTCAGAGCTTTCACAGGAAGCAGCTCGTCAGCTCTTATTTTAGAGTCTCAGCTCTTCCTGAAAGTTGGCAGACAAACTTTCTGACACACGGGTGCATGAAGCAACATCCTGTTCGGAGTTGTATTTAAAATCTCAAGCTAAAGACAAATTCATGTCACAAGTCTTTCTTCAGTCTGACAGGACCTAACCCTAACCCAAAATGTCCTGTCCTTTCTGCCAAAGCAGAATGAAACTTTATAAAGTTCAGAATGCAAGCTGGGATTTTGGCTTCAGTTTGAAGTTCAAGCAACAGAAGAGTTTAAGAGCTTTTTTGGAAGGATGTGTGACTTTATTTTTATAGTTTTCAAACTGAACTCTAATCAGTGAAAGTCTCAGTTTTAGGGACAGACCATCCATCTGAGACAGCGACAGATTTTCGGGCTTCGTTGGAGCCACAGATACTTCCTGTTTCGGACATGAACTATTTCTCCAATCAGGCCCATCCCACATTAGTCTGCACCTGCATGAAGAAAGACCCTGCTCAAACTGGTTTGGTCCACTGAGCTCAGGCTGGATCCTGCAACCCGAAACAGATACCTGCAGAAGAACTTCTGCAGGTATCTGTTTCGGGTTGAGTGGACGTTCGCTGTGATAGGATAGAAGTTCAAGTAAAAGGAAAGACGCAGCTCAGCGTTCGTTGATGCACTCAGAACCTGCAGATTCACAACAATAAGCGGTCACTTCACTGAGCGACCTAATTCTACTGACACGTTCTATTCTGACTGATCTCCTCTGTGCACACATCAAACCGAATGTTACAAAGTCCTTCAGAAAATGCACAATAAAACACAAGCAGAATGCAGAGTTAACCCTAACATCTGGAATAAAATTCATAAGAACACACTCTCTGTGATAAGGAAATGTGTCATACCTCAGCAGCCGTGCACGTTCTCACTCTTCTAGCTTCTCAAACAAAGAGAAGGCTCTTCGTTCGTTTTAAATGTTGAAACACATCTGAGTGATGCTCAGGCTCACGTGTTCTGTCTCTGGATCAGCCCTGCATATCTACACCAGATGTGTATTTTCATATGTGTTGTTCTTTAAATGAAAATCTGCTGACTGACCTCTGACTGTGTTTCAGTGTCAGGCATTTTCACTTTTTACGTCACTGCTTTGATTAAACCAAGAAAATCAAATATTTGAAATATAAGAAGAAAATTTTCATCTTATGCCTTCTGTGTGCGTGCGTATGAGCGTGTATTCATATCTTTGTGGGTAGCAATAATTGGAAGTTTACTACACTTATGGGGACCAAAATCCTGGTCCCCACAAGTCTGAAGGCATGTTTGAGACTAAATGTGTTTTTAGTGTCAGGGTGATAGCTAGGGCTTAGGCTCAAGGTTAGGCATTCATTTTTCATGGTTAGGGGCTAAGGAACGCATTGTGTTAATTACATGTCCCCACAAGATATGAATACCTGACATGCTGTGTGTGCATGTGCACGTTACCTTCTTCTTGTCTCTCATAGAGCCTCTTCCTCTCACCATGATCTTACATCCAGTTTCAGCCTCCAGCTGCTTCGCTGTCAGACCGCGAGGGCCCAGAATCCTCCCCACAAAGTTAAACTGACATACACACACAGGTCAGCCTGTTACCATGACAACCTAAGCACTAATCAGCCAATCCTCTTTCAGAAATAGCCATAAATAGTTAGAATGAATCTACTGAGTCGTAAAACTTTGAAACAGAGCAACACTGATGGAAACACAGGAAATGAATTATTATTGGTGCATCACGATGATCCACACACACAGACATACGTCGGGATGCTCCTTCACGGGGACGTAGAGTTTCTCCTGCAGCTGCACCGTTGGGCCGACAGCGTCCGGCAGCTCGCTGCTCTTCTCCGATCCGTTCAGCGTGTCCGTGTACATGTCCTTCCTCACGCGGCTGATCTCTGAAACACACACACACGCAGGAAGTGGAAAACTGTTCTGCGGTCTGGCCAATCAGAAGCTGATTCTGTTTGGCGTTCGTGGCAGAGGTGAGTGGGACGCACAGGCCATCAGCACTAAAACACCTGCAGCAGGTAAAGAGGAGCTGATGGAGCTCGGAGGGAAACAAACAGCTGGAATCAAACTTAACTGAAAACCGATGTTTGAGCGCGCCGTCTTCAGACTTGTCCTTTATGTTCAGGTTTTCAGCGCTGGAGGCACTGTTTCTCTGCGTTTTGTTTTGCTGCTCACCTTTTCTTTGTGTTTGGAGTAAATCTGATCAGACATTCAGGTTTTATATTTGTAACTGATTTAAAGGTCGTGTTCATATTTTTCCAAACATCACCGTGCGAACCTCTGAAACCTGAGGTGACGATGATGTTCTCACCTGATTCCATGATCTGTCATTCCCGTGTCCTCTTTAGCTTCTTGTATCTGCAGGTGAGATGGATGTGATGGATGATGAAGGTGGAACTGATGATCTGTGTGACTGCTGCTCTCCTCGTGGAGTTTGAACCTTGAAGCAGCCAGACGATAACCTGACCTGCAAACATCGGTCAGCTTTCCCTTCATGTTGAGCCTGATCAGTGAACAGCTGAGTGTAATAATGTTCATGTTTCACAGATCAAGCTCAACTGAAGAGAACACTTTAACCTGTGTGGTTTCTTAGTCTTCTAGGTCCTGCAACTCCTTAAGTTCTTAAGTTTAAGGCATTTGGAGGTTCTTGCAAATGTTTCACTGGACAGAACGATGTGGTGTCTCGGGTCTTTGTCCTCTGGTAGGCTTGTCCTCTCGGGGGTCATCCTCACAGTTGCTGACCCACCCTGTAATCATGTGAGTTATGGGTCAAGCTGTGAGTTGGTGTCGAACCACCTGAGAGGAGGTCTGAAGACTGTGTTACAGGCGCCTGATTGCTGATGGGTCCCCCCTCTGTGGAGACCACCATCCACCTTTACTGCAGTTATAACGGTTGGTGTTCTCGGTCCTTTCTCCTTTACAGAGCCGCAGCTTTATCACTGTGATAACTTTGACAGATTTGGTCCTGCAAATGTTTAACACTGGGACATGTCTGGTTACAAAATAAAGCAAAAAAGCAAAACAACATGTGACAACAATCATTTGACATCACCCTGCAGACGAAGACTTAGGCCAGCAGACCTTTGGAGAGGTCTGTAGTTAGAAACCAGCTAAAAACTCTGTGTTATAGCAGCTAGCTGTGGGGTTCCTCAGGACTCCTGTGTTGCTTCTGTATTCTTTCATGTGCATGTTTTTAGCATGTTGGTTTAACATGTGGCATTGAACGTGTGTTTAAGCTGCAGCTCAGCTCTTTGTTTCTGTCTTGAAACAGCAGCAAGTAGGGACGTGAAACCAGTGCAGCTTTCACAGGAAGTTGCAGTATCCCAGGTAACTGTTTCCATGATGATCGCACATCTTATACTGACCACCACCCCGGTAAGATTTATTTCTCCCTCGCAATGCATGCTGGGAGACTTTATGAAGCTGTCTGTGTGGTGATTCAGAGCAACAAAACAGCCCTCACCATCAGCCAATCAGGAGCTAGGAGTGCGCACACACACGCACACACACACACATGCGCGCACACACACACACACACACACACACACACACGAACATGCAACTCTGAGTTCTGAGTTCATCCTCATGTCAGACGGCTGTTTGCAGCAGACGTCTGTGAGCAGGAAACAGGAAACAAGCAGCTGCACAGGTAGGAAACACCTGAGCATCTCCTCAGCAGGTTAGAAACACACTAACCTGCTGGTTAGCATCAGAGACTTTCCATCACATCAAGTGAGCTCCTCACAGTCTGCAGCTCCTGCAGCATCACGGCCACAATAACCAGCAACATGGGAGCAGGCAACCCGCCCTCAGGACCAGTGTTGGTCAAGTTACTTAAAAAAAGTAATCAGTAACTAATTACTGATTACTTCCCCCAAAAAGTAACCCTCTTACTTTACTGATTACTTATTTTCAAAAGTAATTAATTACTTAGTTACTTAGTTACTTTTTAAAAACCCGATTTACAACCTGAAGAGGTGATAAAGTGATAGATCTTTCAGCCCAATTCTACTTTTTCTGCATAATCCATCATACAAAATGTAATCAAATGGAAAAGTATCTTTTTAAAACTTGTTTTATTAGTTTTAATCTTTTAACTTTATGCATCAAGCAAAGATTTAATTATATGCAACATTCTCTGACTGGAAGAAATTAGTTTAACATTTAAACCTATTTTCTGCACATTCCAGCTCATAAAATAAAATATTTTGTGTGTTTACACTCAGTCTTTCAAATAGATGCAAGTAAAACACAGCAGAAAATAAATAAAGTCAAAGACTCAGCGGTCCTGTTGCTCTATTTTCACCTGTAAAGCAGGAGTGGGGCAGGCGGAGGTTTACCCTGGTGCAGGTGTGCCGCGGTCAGTGGAAGAATCCGCGAGTTTCTCTGTGAGTTTCCCATTACGTCGTAGCTACTCGGTGCTTGTTGGAGGTTTAGGGGTTTTTTCGCTGTAAAAAGAAGTTTTCTTCCCACGCACAGCGGACACTAATGTTTTTGTCACTTTTTATGGAATCAAACTCAAAGTAAGGTCAGTACTTCCACGCTTTAAACACTGCACGCTCATACTCTCTCCCGTACTCGATATGTGATCCATTGTTGATCTGCACACAGCTGTTGTCACGGACGTCGCACTCGCTTACGTCACTGTCATGAGACAGACAAAAATCACGGTTTTAGTAACGCAGTAACGCAGCGTTCCTACGGGAAAGTGACAGTAATCTAATTATCGTTTTTGCAATAGTAATCCCTTACTTTACTCGTTACTTGAGAAAAGTAATCAGATTACAGTAACGCGTTACTGCCCATCTCTGCTCAGGACACACCTCCAAAATAAACCAACGTGCTTTCAGTCCGCCTACAACATTCACTTCAATGTCAATGCCCCGAGTCATGGCGCAGAGGAGGAGATCACCAGTCATGAAAGGTTATCGTATAAGCACCATGTCCTCACATGGTCTCTTCGTCACCCTCATTGTCGCCCTGATTCCAACGTGAACCATCACAGAGGTCTTCAAAGGATCATCTTACACTGAGGAGTCAACACAGAGACCTAACAGGCAGGAACGTCCTCTCTACAATGGTTAAAATGGGATGTTGGTCCTCACAAAGTCAGACAGACACACACACACTGGTACTAGTGGTTTTACTGTCTGAGGCTATTACAGCAGGGACGCCAGCCAGAGGGGATTCTGGGTAAATTGATTTTCTTCTCTCTCTCTGACTGACACACACACACACACACACACACACACACACACACACACACACACACACACACACACACACTTCATCTGAGCTTTTGAATTAATTGATTAGACCAATTAAATGATGAATAGCTGCACTTAGTGTAATTGAGACGCACACAGAGGACAGAAATAAAGAGGAGTAAGGTTTCATACTGTGGTGTGTTCAGGTGCTGTTGGAAAAGCAGTGTTCAGACACATGCCACAATTCTCCCTAGCGTCAGGTCTAGCCGTCCAATCACAGCGCACTTTCTACATCAGTAACTCACAGGTAAACAACACACCTGACACGTTGGCCATGTTGGTCCGAGTTCACAGGACTCTACTGTAAACGAACCTAACTGTTATTAAGTGTTTATTAGGTAAATACCCCCTGTGGCCATCTAGTGAAATGCAGTCTAACCCTAGCATCTACAACCCGGCTCTAAAAAAGCTCACTCGCTGAGAAAATGTAAATGTAAGCAGAATATTGAGTCATATTTCATTATCTATAGAAATCAAGTGTTTAAACTGAGGAAATCATTTCACCGTTTTAATATAAATATCAGATATATTTGAATTGTCTCCAAAAAGCCTGGTGTTTAGCAGCCAATCAGGTGAGCGGGCAGCAGGTCAGTCTCATGACTGGGTATAAAAAGAGCTTCTTGGAGGGCGTGTGCTGTACAGACATGTCTATATCCTGCACACCTGAGTGTCAGTGTAGTGATAGCAAAGCTCATCTGGGCATGTGTGGCTAACTTACAGATAGCCGGCCAGCCTCAGCGTGCTCGAAGTATGAACTTCATGGAAAAGCAGATCACCTGACAGAGACACAGGTGAGCTAATGTGAGACAGGTGGACGTCTGCTGCATCAGTCTGCAGATCAATCGACCCTCACTGACCATGAGCTTCTTGTATTTCAGTCCTCAAACTGTGAAACTTTATTCAAACATTCACACCTGCAGAAAACATCTGTGCGCACACAAACTGAACCAGATGTTCTCATTCCTCCACCTCGATGTCCGCTGGAGCACTGCCACATAATGTCAGCAGTCACATGACCACAATAACCTCACAGCAGCCCAGAAGGCTCCAACAGCACAAACACAGCCGAGGTCCAGTTCAGGAGAAGCTAGCAGACAGCAACAAGAGCCGCCTGTGTCCCATCCACCTGTCAGTCACAGAGGCCATGCCCCTAATAATGCAATGAGGCTGTAAAGTGACTGAGTTGGATTCCTACTGATTAGTGAAAATTGTGGGTGGGGTTAAACGTGCCAGCTCACCCATTTGTTTTTTAATCTTTCTGATCAATGAAATCAATAAATGATGATCAGTTATTAAAATCCATGATCACTAAAGTATGATACGTTACTCGAGTATGCTTCAGACAGTACTTTTACTCTGAAAACACATAGCACACTTTCTGACAGTACTTACTGCAGTACATGTAGTACTGCCAGCACTTTAACTTGTAGAAGTTTTAAAAGAAAAAGTATCAGGATGGTTTCAGTAAACTTTTCCTTTGATTTAAACCCTCTCGCGCGCGTGCGGGTCTCACCTTCGTCCAGGAGCCTCTCCAGGTGCTGGAAGATTCCGCAGAAGTTCGGCAGACCGCTCATCAGCTTCTTGTCGTTCATGAGTTGCATCAGGTAATCCGGACCGGGTCTGGGCTTCTCCCTCCCCTCCATCCTCCCCACCACGACCCGCCGAACTACACGGATCCGGACCGCAGCGGACTGCACGGCATCAGCATGAATCCAGACCCGCTCCAGACACGGAGGCGCCTTGAGTCCCGCACGCTCGGCTCCGAGTCCGGGTTTAACGCTCCAGCTGCTTCGGCTTTGCCCGGCTCTCCGCCCTCCGCTCCGCGCAGAACAGCGCTGTGTGTCGGCCAGCAGCGGCTCTGAGCCTCCGCTCCGCGCACACGGGGGGGCTTCAAAATAAAACTCTAACTAACTAACTAACTAACTAACTAACCAAATAACTAACTAACTAACGTGTGTGTGGTATTTTGTTCCCAGGCGTCACCATCAATAAAGCTGCTCCGTTTGAACGTGTCCCTCTAAATAGTTTTATTGGTTTTAATGGTTTTTTTCACATGGAAATGAGTCTCGTCCGCCTCCTCCTCTTCCTCTCCCTCTTCATCACCCACCTCCTCTCCAGAGCCTGGGACTCACAGAAGAACAAAGGAGGGGAAAACAAAAACTTTTCTTCTTTGTGAGTTTGGCTGAAAATCGCTTTGGGTGATGAAGAGCAGGAGGGAAATGAAGAGGAGAAGCGTGATGAAGAGGAGCAGGTGCAGCTGCTCCTCAGAGCAGCTCATGAAGAGTTTAAGGGTTGATCCGTCACCTCCGTGAGGAGGTGTTTACTTCCTGTAATGAAGGCATCCTCACGGTCGTGCTCACCTGTACACTTACCTCAGGGGTTGGATCATAAACACATCTAAAACCTGCAGGATCCCGGCCCTCGAGGCCTGGAGTTGGACACCTGTGCTCTACTAGCTCTGAGTTAACAATTACTGAAAGTAGTTTTTTCCTTGCCTGCCCAGCCCTTTCCTGGTGTGGACCCAAAGTGCCCTTTTGTTGAGGGTTTTTTGTGTATGTGTGGCGTCCTGCCTGTGCTCCTCAACAATAATATTTAACTTTTAATCACAGTTCTGCTAAATTAAAGGATCTTTCTTGCATCTGTCACATGATGACCATTAACCAGTGATCGCTCTTGACTGCAGATACGAGTTGGGAACCAGCTCGCAAAGAGCCCCTACATGTTTTGACACTTGAGCTGTGAGGAGTTGTGAGAAACAGAAAGTAACTGGGAGACGCAGACTGAGGCAACAGAAACCAGTAAGTAGGTGAATAGCCTACACTGTGTGTGCCTGTACATTACCTGTCCTTTATTACCTGCACACGTGTCCTGGTCATTAGCTGCTAGCTAACTGTGTAAGGCTGTCATGGATCTGCAGCTCTGTCCACCATCTCAGGGAACAAGTTTAAGAAATCTTATCGAGTGATATATCACATGAGAGGAGAGAGCTACCGCACAGATTTTCATTATTTTAATATGATGCTCTACGACGTTACAACGATACCAGAAAGTTCCTCAAAATTACACACAGCACAGATAAAATCTCAAAATTTTATAGAAGCCAAACATTTCCGCAGATTTTGCTCCAAGCATATGTGTAAATATCATAAAACTGGATAATAAAATGGAGGCTGCTCAGCCTGAGCTGAAGGCTCTGAGTCTGAACAGACAAAAAGTCACCGTTTTGGTTTTAGGACGTCTTTCAGCTGGTGGAGGTCAGTCGGGTGGACAAACAAGCCCATCTGGGGTCAGCTGACAGGGTCACGTGACCAGAGCCTGGACGACCTGTTACGAGTGGAACAATGAAAGTTTTCTCTGACGGACAAACAACAGAGTGAGAGTGTGTGAGCGCAGGCGAGGTGTGTGTGTCCACTGGTTTCATCAGGAGGTCACTCCAGTTTCTCCCCTTTACTTTGATCACATGATCAGAGCACCACATTGTCAGCTGAGCACTGACGAGTACTACAGACTACTTCAGTGTACTGAGAGGTACTACAGGGAACCACAGTGTAACAGAGATTTATGCAGTACTTGTACTGGCATTTTGTTTTCGGATGAATTTCTGGAACGACAGAAATCTGCGGACCTCTCTGCCCACTCTGATTGGTGGGAACAAACAACATCGCTGTCATGTGACCTTTAGGAGACCTTCAGACTGCGTAGGTCACACTGACCTCAGATCATAAGGTCAAAGGTCACGGTGATAGAATCACAGCCTCCTCTGTCTGCATGGGGTCTGTTCTGAGCTGGCTTGAGCTTCTTCTGCTTCTCCTTCGGTTCGATCCACACTGTGGACAAGCGCACGCACCTGTGACTCACCTGTGCACAGATGCTCTCTGTCATCAGGCTCTCTGAACGCTGACTCAGTGAAGCCCTTTCATATCCACAGCCTTCAGTCTCATCTTTAGAGGAAGGTTTAAAAGCTCAAAGACAGACATCAGCAGTCTTCTTGTGGTGTGTGTGTTTGTGTGTGTATGTGTGTCACAAAATGTACTTGATAATGAGGGTGGGAAGTTGCAATAATCCCCCCAAGGACCAGAAGCAGACAGAAATGGACCCAGGAAAATCGGACCATCCGCAGCCACCAAGAGTACCGAAGACCCGAAGCCACACATCTCTGCGATATCCACCTGCCTATCCCAGCAGGAGAAGGAGGGAGGCTCCAGATGTGGTGGCAGTCCCAGACAACCAGTGGCGAGAGCAGCCGAACTCGCCAGAGGACGGCCACCCCAGTGCGAGCCGGAATCAGGGTTCCAGGGATCCAGGCACCTATAAACCGCCCGGTACCTGGCAGGTACCTGGGAGCCCCCTCCCAACATATTTAAGATTGAATCATTAACTAATGGCAGGACTTCAGACATGAGAATGACACCAACAGAATGATCTGCCATTTGACTTTCTTACTTTTCCCTATGAAGCACCGTTGCCTGTGGGAGGGCTTCCAGGAGATTCCACAGCTGTTTCTGTGCAGGTTCATCCATCCATTCTTTTCCACTTATCAGGGTCGTGGGGCATGGGGGGGCTTACCAAAGGCTGAGAAGCAGGGTACACCTTGGATAGGTCGCCAGTCTGACGCAGGGCTAACACAGACAGCCATTCACACCTACGGATAATTCCAAATCATCGATTAAACTAACCCCACTAACTGTGTGTGTTTAAACTGTGGAAAGGCCCTGGCCACATGGTGCTTTATATTCTAAGGTAAAGCAAGCATTTGGTGACAGTGGGAAGTAAAATCTTCCTTTTAACAAGAAGAAACCTCCGGCAATACCAGGCTCAGCGAGGGGTGGGCGTGGTTACAGGAGGGAGATAATAATAATAATAATAATGGATTGGATTTATATAGTGCTTTTCAAGGCACCCAAAGCGCTTTACAATGCCACTATTCATTCACTCTCACACACTGGTGGAGGCAGCTACAGTTGTAGCTACAGCTGCCCTGGGGCAGACTGACAGAGGCGAGGCTGCCATATCGCTCCATCGTCCCCTCTGGCCAACACCAGTAGGCGGTAGGTATCTTGCCCAAGGACACAACGACCGAGACTGTCCGAGCCGGGGCTCGAACCAGCAACCTTCCGATTACAAGACGAACACACAATCGCCACGATCGCCCCTAGATAGGCGATTTAGTCATTATCATACCTGCACACAGCTGCACAGGTGCGGCTCTGCAGGAATCATTGACAGAGTCAAACTGAGTTAAAGCTCAGTCAGCAGCTGTAGTACTGCACAGAGTACTGCAGTACTGTAGTGTAGTGCTGGGTGTCATACAGTGTATGATACAGTATATAGTAGTAGTACTGGTAGCTCTTTATGTGTTGACTGTCCAGGTTCAGTTTGTGAGGACATGCAGTGAGCATTCCTGCTCCCCTGCGTGCCTACCCTCTCTGGGACTCCTCCTCCTCCTCTGATGGACGAAGGAGGTCCTGGGAAAAGGTCGTGGTTTTTGGTTCAGACTGATTACCAACCCCACAAATCACCACAGACACTTTCATTAAAGCAGCATCTCCTCTAAGATGAGGAGGCCGAAGAGGAGTCAGGGAGACGCCACCACGTCTTCCTCTTCGTCCTGCTCCTTTCACATTTTCTCCCACAGTCGGGCCTTTTAGGAGTCCTGGATCAGCTCTGGCTGTTTGGGTTCAGTCCAGACCTCCGAGCTGTTTGAAAGGAGGCCGGAGCGCACCCCCGCTCCCCCTCCTCCTCCTCCCGTTGTCAGCAGCGTTAGACTCTCAGAGCGTCTTTCAACAGGGAAGAAAAGAAAACGGTCTTCATGAAGAAGGCCGGCTGGTTTCAGGAAGTAAGGGGGGGCACAGTGAAGGAGTCTTTGTGTCGGCTGTTTTCCGCCCAGCGACCACTGATTCATATTCAAATGGAGTTCTGAATGGACACACACAATGATGTCATTCGAAAGAAAGAGAGAACTCAGTGGGAAGAACGTCATGTGACATGTTAGTCACATGACGTTCTACAGAACAGAACCATCTGTACAGCACCTCCTCAGTGGTCCAGCTGCCTCAGCCAGCTCTGATTGGATGATCTGGGGTTTTATCAGGTGGGTGGAGCCACCAAAATTGACTGAAATCTATTGGTTGGTTTCTTGATGACCTTTGACCCTGCACAAACAGTGTTACTGAGGAACAGAATGAAGCTTTTTAGGACGCCCGTCCTGATAAAGCCTCCCTCCTGTCCCAGCAGCAGGGAGAACACGTTCAAGGTTGAAGGTTGAAGGTTCTTTATTTGTCACATGCATAGTTATACAAGTATAACACACAGTGAAATGTAGCCTGACACGCTCCTCGACATGCGCAAAAATGGGGGGGCGGGGGGGGGGGGGGGGGGGGGTAGAGGAAGAACATTATATATATATAGTATATACACTGGGTGAATGTGCAGTAGTAGCAGCAAGCAGGTGAATTCTGTACATTAATATGAATAGACATCTGACTATTTTACAGGATAGACAATATAAACATATTTAAAATTAAAGGATTTGAAATGTACATTGTGCCTTGGTTTAGTGTCTGGAAGAGTCCTGTCTCAGTCAATTATAGATGATGTGAGAGGGCGGGTGTGTGTGTTTAGGGCACGGATGGCTTGGGGATAGAAGCTCCTCTTGAGTCTCTCTGTCCTTGCCCGGAAGATGCGGAACCTTCTACCAGATTGCAGAAGTTGGAACAGTTTGTTGCCAGGATGGGACGGGTCCTTCAGTATCTGCTCTAGTCCGGCATCTCCTGGTGTAGGTGTCCTGAAGCGGGGGGAGAGCAATCCTGCAGCAGCGTTCTGCTGTACGGATCACTCTCTGGAGAGCTTTTTGGTCCTTCACACAGCTGTTCCAAAACCACGATGTCATGTTCTGTGTGAGGATGCTCTCCACAGCGCCTGTATAGAAAATCCTGAGGATCTTTGGAGAGACCCTGAACTTCCTCAGTTATCGTAGGTGATACAGGCGCTGCCTAGCCTTTTTGGTCTGGACCTGAATGTGGGCAGCCCATGTCAGGTCTGAGGAGATGTGGACACCAAGATACTTGAAGGACTGCACCCTCTCCACTGGAGCTCCATTGATGATAATGGGCTTGTAGTCTCTGTGCTGACCCCTTCTAACGTCCACGTTAGACTTCATGCAGTAAATTGTGTCACATTTACATAACTCGTTTAAATACTCTCCTCCTGGGAGTGAAACAAACACATGTGCATAAGGCCCAAAATGTTGCTGTTCACAGCTGTCGGGACAAACAGACTCTGAGCCTCTGCAGGAACCCTGTGTTTGTTCTCTGCAGACATCAGTGACTCTGACCCCAAATGCTCCTCTTCCTTCCAGCCTCTGTAGTGCACGATACATTCACAGGCTGCTCTCATTTATATGACCTCCAGAAGATTTGCGTTTTGTAGTCCATCTTCTGGATATTGTAGTTTCAGCACGGTGGACACGCAGCATCCCATTGTTAAGCAGAGACGAGTGTGAGGTCGTTCCACTTCTCAGCGCACCGCTCTGCACTTCTCCTCACCTCCTCTCTCAAGCTCTCGAGGCCTTTAAACCCAGAGTTCAAATAAATCAGCCAGGCCCTCTGCAGGGGAGCAGGTGAACTGTCAGAAAGGGAAACTGAGCCACTTCCTGCTGCAGACGTCATTTCCTTGAAAATCATAATCAATAACTGGGCATCAGACAGAGGTCGGGATGTCAGAACAAGAATTCAACCGGCAACTGTGAGGAACCCGGACAAACACATAGACACAGATACACACACACAAACACAGATACACGCACACACAGACACACACACGTGTGTGTATTCATATCCTCATGGGGACATCTCATTGACTTAACCCTTCCCTAGCCCAGGGGTCGGTAACCTGCAGCTCGGGAGCCGCATGCAACTCTTTGGTCCTTATACTGCGGCCCCGCGTGGTTTGGGTAAAATAAATGAGAAGTGTTTAGCTGAAGTGTATTTTATTTGTGTTTAGTTCTTTTTTAACTTGTAGTTCTACATTGGAAGATTATTGTGATATTGAAATATAAAAATAAAATTATATTTCATTATTTTTCGTTGCTCAAAATAAGCGTCACACTGGCGGAAGCCGGTGTAGCCGCCGAAACGCTGTGCATTTATCGAGACTTTCGACCCCAGGTAGGCCAGTTATGGATCTTCGGATCCACATTATGTCAGCAGCTGTTCTCCACCGTGAAATGTGTTAAAAACAAACACGCTCACGCCTCACAGACGACAGCTTACAGTCCTGTAAAGATGAAAGTGACTTCGTACAGCCCTGATCTGCAGACGCTGTGCGCAGAGGTTCAGGAGCAGAAGTCACGGCAGGCCCGACGATGTTTGCATGAACACGTTTTTCAGCACACGGTTGCTGTACGCACACAGCAGGCTGTAGCTTTGCAGCTCACAGCCCGACACACACCAACACAACAGCATAGAGAGCACAGACTTGTGATTTTGGGTGCCGCTCAGGTGCATCCGACTCCCTGCAGCGGCGCTGCAGACCACGCCCCGCCACACACATTAACATGGTAAAATACATATTTATGCAGAATTTTGCAATATTTTTTTTAGCAGCATAGTGTTTTTTTCCAATTATTTTTTAACATTCAGGTCAAAGCTCCAAAAACCCAAAGGCGATACAAGGGTGGCGGCTCTCAACAGTTTTTCTTTGCTACATGGATCATTTTAGTTCAGCTTTTAAATTCATGTAAGAGACCTTCAACTGAGTGTCTTTCCTTTTTGTTATATTTCTTTAAGAGTTCAAAATGTGTTAATTACATAAATAAAATGTAGTTTTCTCTGTAGCACTTCATGGATTTCATAAGCAACACACCTTAGTTGCTCACACAAAGCATAAAGGTAAAAAAACAATGTATACAGTGTTATCTTCATTTTAGATGTCAGAAAGTATTTGTGGCTCCCAGTGTTTTTGTTTGCGTGGAAACCGGGTCCAAGTGGCTCTTCGGGGGTTAAAGGTTGCTGACCCCTGCCCTAGCCCCTTAACCTCACCTAAATGTAACCCTGACATTAAAACCATATTTTGAGTCTCAAAAGTGTCTTCAAACTAATGGGGACCGGGATTTTGGTCCCCACGAAGACATTAATACCCATACACAGGTACACACACACACACACACACACACACACACACACACACACACACACACACACCTGACACACAGCCCTAAAGCTACACCTCCAACCAGTAGGTGGGGGTAATGCGCCTGATTGTTGGAGTCAACTGAAGACGAAGAAAAAAGAACTACAGCCCCCAGGGGGCACTGCGGCCCGCAGACTGTAAACACACATGAAGGACGGAGAGAGCAGAGAGAAGCATGATCGGTGAGTCTACCGGACCGATCAGCTGATTGATCCGGTCAGTCAGCTGGTCTGCTTTTTTTGGTTGATGCGGGTCAGTGAGGGTTCTGTGTGGGCTGTCCTGTGTGCGGATCGGTGGCTGTGTCCCAATTCAGGGTCTGCACGCTTGAAATACGCATTTTAAGGGCGATTACGTCACCGCCACGCGACGACGGCTGTCCCAATTCGAAGTGTACTTCAAATGCGCCGTCGATTTCCCCAAATATCAAGCGTGGTCCGGTGCACGCTTCGTGGTCCCATATATCACACAGTGGCTGTCTACCAATTCAGGGTCTGCAGCCTTAAAGTACGCAGCCTCAACGATCCTCAAGGGCCGTGTACTCAAAGACCGCTAAGGCCGGAAGTGCGAGGCTTGTGAAATGGGACGGTCTAGCCTCCGTTGCGCTGATACTGTTGTTTGTCAATAAAGTAAAAAAAAAAAAAAGCCTCCGTTGCGCTGCCCAGGTTGCCTAGCAACCATGATAATAACAGCTGGAAACGTGTCATAGCTTTGTTTGACAGAGATGAAGGAGAAAATCGTTTGTTCATTTGTTTGTTTGTTTCTACATGAGCTTTGATCATTCTCTGTAAGATTAAGCTCAGCTATTGAACGGCGTATATTTTAAAGTAAAGACTTTAAAACCAAGTTAGTACAAACGTCACTAATGTCACATGACTTTGCCGACATGTGGCCAACAGGAATGTTTAATGGTCTTCGTTATTAAACATTTGCACATAAATAAGTGACATAATATTCAGTACTTAAAGTTTACTCTTCGGGCGCCCCTCATCCGCCGTTTTTTTCTGCAAATTTATCCACACCCACTGCTGCGCTATGCATTCTGGGATATGTTGGGCCACGAAGTCTACACCGCCACATCCTTAAAATTCAGGGAAATGAAGGACGCATTTCAGGGCCGCATTTTGAGCAGCCTTTGAATTGGGACAGCCTTCGGCGCGCCGCTGTGACGTAATCGGCCTTGAAATGCGGCCTTTAAGGCTGCAGACCCTGAATAGACTACTTGCACTAGGGCATGTGACGTATTTCCGTTTCCAAATAGTACCGCTTGTGCGTTTCCGGTACGTTTGCTTATCTATCGGTAGCTATGCTAATGTCGCTTCAGAATGAGTATAAAAAGGAAAGTATTTAAAACAGAACATTTTCAAAAACAGGAGAAGAAATACTCCGAGCATCGCTGTGTCCCACTTTGTTCAGCTTCAGCCAAATTTAACGGCATACTAAGTTTTCATGCCTTTCCGACCCATTCCGACTTGAGAAGACAATGGCTGGTAAACATACGCCGGGATCATTTCACGATTACCTCTCACACCAGGGTCTGCTGCAGACACTTTGCCAGTGATCAACTCATAGAGCCAACAACCCTCGATGGTCGAAGGAGGCTTATTAAAGGTGCTGTACCAACACTTTTTGAGTAGAATGGCTATAAACTTGGACCACCGCGGCGTAGTGTTTGGGAGAGAACGGAGCGACGCCTTGAACTAGTTCCTCCTGACGATCAAGAAGAGCAAAGTCTTACAAGAGATCATGACTACTGCTCAGTCCCCGAGCCGTCTGCATTGGACATATCTGCATCAGCTGCAGAAGACCTGTTCAAAGACGTGGAGACTCTGAGGAAGGAAATACAGGAGTTACGTGTCCAGCGAGAATTTGGGTTACAGCGTTTTGCTGGCTCCGACACTGACATCCGATTCTATACCAGGTACACCTAAGTTCTATTCAAGCTAACTGTTTAAAATATACCAAGGTCACCATCAGTTAAATTTCAAGTGTTTCCAGTCTTAATGAAAACAAAATAGAAATTTACTTTTTCTCTGCTGATTGTATGTTTTATGTAGATGCTTTAGTATTTGAACGATATCCTAATGCTACAGGTAAAATACAACACCAAATACTCTTAATCAGACTATTTTATACAGCATACCATTAGCATATTTGTCACAGTTCACATTATTTTTATGTCAGTGTGTAATGTTAATTAATGATTGACACGATGTATGGCTCTCTCGTGAATAGATTTCCAAGCTATGATCATTTGATGGCATTCTGGGTTTTGATTGAGCCTTGCATCTATAAAATGATCCGGGTTTCAAGAGCCAAGTCAGCTGCCAATCGGAACGAAGAAGTGTTGACACCTGCACGCACATCAACAGTAGGTTATGGGTTTGTTGGTAGTTAGAACTAGAGGTGTAATGTTATTGTATTTATGTACAATAACATTACATTATGTACAGTAGCATACATACACAGGTGTATGTATGCTAGACTCAGTATCCTTTACATACATACACCTGTGCACTACAGCACCTCATTGTTTACCCCATGGTACGGTATGCATAACCATTACAAAACATTTAGCCAAGAAAAGCATAATTTTACTAGTTCATAGCTTAAGGAGTAACATTTTCCCTTTTGTTTTCACCTTCCAGAGGCAGCTGCTACAGCCAATTGACGAGTTTTTTCTTTTCCTGGTTTTCCTGTCAGTTGGTTTGAAGGAGAGGGACCTGGCACACCGCTTTAACATACACCAGTCCACAGTGAGCCGCATTATTGCAACATGGACAAATTTTCTTGCCACTGCACTGGGGTCTCAATGCATCTGGCTTACACGTGAAGGAGTGCAAGCTTACCTCCCTGAGGAATTCAAAGATTTCTCAGACACCCAGATGATCCTTGACTGTACAGAGCTGAGGTGTCAGACACCATCCTCACCACTTCTCCAAAGTGAAATGTACTCTTCGTACAAATCCCACTGTATGATGAAAGGATTGGTTGGCATAGCTCCACATGGTCCAGTGACATTCATCTCTAATCTGTATGCTGGTTCGGTTAGTGACAAGGAACTATTCAAACAATCAGGCATTGCTGAGAAGTTGACTGAAGACATGGCAGTGATGGTAGATAAGGGCTTCCTAATCACTGATTGTTGTAAATGCAAAGTGTACTGCCCACCTTTTCTATCTAAGCAGAAGCAGATGCCAGCATACCAGGTTAAGGAGACGCAGGCCATAGCCAGACTCAGGGTACATGTGGAGCGAGTCATTAGGAGGATCAAACAGAACAAACTTTTTGATAGCATCATTACCATGTCACATGTTTATAATATCAACCAACTGTTTGCAGTGGCATGTATGCTGTCAAATTACCAGAACACAGCATTAGTTAAAAAATGGGTTAAGGCTCTGATATCTATTCTGTGTGACTTACAGCAGTTATGACATGGTCTGATTTTCTCACCCAATAAAGGAATATTTCATATATCAGTCTACTCTTCATTCTATCAGACACAGTTATCACAGCTCGTACATTTTCCTTTTTACACATGTATGTAAGCATTGAGCCAAATTTAGTAATGTCAACATATTAAAAGAACAATATTTGTCTCTTATATATAATACATCTATATATACACTGTCACAGATACTCGTCTTTGAGTGAAGATTTGAGGTGATAAGAAATATAAATAACTGCAACTTGAATCTTTGACCCAGAGTTCAAGCTCACTGCTATAATACACACACACACACACACACACACACACACACACACACACACACACATATATATTTACAGTCCCGTGGTCTCAGCCTCAGATACTCAACTAATCAAAGTGATGTCATGACAAAAATGAATGACCAACAAAACATTTTTTCTCCTTCATTAATTTCAAACAAAGCTGTATGTAACGTTTCTCGTGGTTAGTATCATGGTTGCTAGGCAACCTGAACAGCGCGACGCAGGTTAGACCGTCCCGTCCCATTTCACAAGCCTCTCACTTCCGCACTTCTCGTACTTATAGTACGCACCGTACGTAGTGCGCGTAGTGCGCGTGCCTCAAGCGTGCAGACCCTGAATTGGGACACAGCCCACTCTGATTAGAGTTCAGGTGCTACACGCAGTGACGTCATTTTACTTTCAAAAGAACACGTGGCAAATAACCTACGTGAAGCTGAAGTGTGTGTGTGTGTGTGTGTCTGTCCTCAGTGTTTGTGCGCTTTAACCTGGGCCCTGGCGTCCCGGTGGAGTTGCAGGAGGAGGCGAGCGTGGCTCAGCTGAAGGAGGTGGTGGGGAGTCAGCAGGGGGTGCGGCCGGAGCGCCTCAAGGTGCTGTTTGCAGGCCGGGAGCTGCAGAGCACCGCCACACTGCAGGTACGCTAGAGGTCAGGGGTCACTGCGGGGTCGAGGCATCTGCAGGAGGAAGTGATCACTCAGAGGGGTCTACATGCCAGTGATCTCCTCCTCTTCCTCGACTTTCAGTAAAATTCCGGTTAAACTATCTAGTTTTCTCAAACAGGTCCTCTCCTTCTCCTCGTCTCACATGTGGACACTTTGGAACAATAGACTGATAACCGCTAGAAAGCCATTATTTACCAGAAACTGGTTTGAGAGCGGCATCTTGTTTGTAACTGACTTGTTAGACTCTAATGGTGCTTTACTGGATTATGTATCTTTTCTGAAGAGACACAATTTAGACTGCCCACTAAAAGATACCAGAAAGGTTTGTCATGCTATCCCATTAGCTCAGCTATTATGCAACACATTGTTACATTCTAACATCAAACCAGCGCTGCCAAGCTTCAAAATTGGAAACTTTAATTTAAATGATAGTACAATAAGTTTATTAGAGTGAACTTCAAATTGATTCTTTTCCATGAGTTTGACTCGGGTAGACGTGTGCAGGCCTTTCACGGGGATCAGTCACTAGTGGAAAAGGTGTTTTCTGAATTTGTTAAGTAGCCTGTTCCTCCAAAAGTTAAAGAAACCCATTTTAAGGTCATTAATAATAAATACCCCGTATCTGAATTTCTAAAAAGGAGGTTTACATTTGGACCCGTGTTCTTTTAGTGATTCAGCCTGTGAAACATTACACCATCTGTTTTTCTCATGTCCTGTATCAGCTGGTTGTCACTCAAATCAGTGAAAATAACTCCTCCCAGACTGAGCTCCAACAGGGAGATCAGTTTGAGAACAGAAAAAAACACCTCTGCACATGAAAAAACACTTAATACACCAAAGAAACACATGACAAGCAACGGGGGGGTGCAGCATCGGGAGGGAATAAGTGTCGAAGGCGTTTGGAAAGGGAAGGGAGATGAGTGTGTGCATATCAGTGTATATGTATGTGTGTGTCCAGAGTTCAGCTGGGACAGTGTCCTTCGCCCTGCCAGGCTAAGTAAACAGTCTTCCTGCCAACCCAGGTGGCCTTTATTCCTCTTTTAGGTTTTAGAGAACAGACTGTGAGAGAATGTTCCAGGGAAAGTAATACAAAAAACACGAGACTAGACAAGGACACAAGAGGCTAAGCAGGGAAGCTAAGGGAGAGGAGGAGGAGAGGAGAAAAGTGCGACCGCCTTCGTCAAGAGCAAGAGCAGAATATAGATTACCTTCTATGCAATAATAACTCCAGTACTGAAAAGAATGGTTCAGATCCCTCCAATCTAAATAATTTCAGGCCAATTTCAAATCTGCCTGTCTTAGCCAACGTTCTGGAAAAGATAGTGGCTGCACAGGTTCATCGTCATCTCACTGGAAATAACCTGTACGAACAGTTTCAGTCCGGCTTCCGTTCATGTCACAGTACAGAAACATGTCTAGTAAAAATCACCAATGATCTTCTGCTTGCAGCTGACTCTGGACTCATCTCCATCCTCATTCTTCTTGAGCTTACAGCAGCTTTTGCCACAATCTCCCACCACATCCTTCTTCACAGATTAGCATCTATTGGCATCAGTGGTACAGCACTCGCCTGGTTTACTCTGGCTGCTCACAGTTTGTTCAATTACTCTCTCACAGATCAGTATCTACTCCAGTTAATTCTGATGTACCCCAAGGCTCTGTCCTGGGTCCTTTACTTTTTATCATCTATCTCCTACCCCTAGGTAATATTATCAGGAAGCCTAACTTCCAGTTTCACTGCTGCGCAGATGACACCCAGCTCCAAACCCACAGCTACTCTCCCACCCACATCCATTTCTGACTGTTTAAGTGAAATCAAGGTCTGGTTTACTCACAACTTTCTTAAATTTAATAAAACAGAATTCATTTTAATAGGCACCAAATCAAAACTGACCAAAGTCCCAACCAGTCTTTCATTATCCATCGATGACTGTTGTCACACCCTCCCCTCAGGTTAAGAGTCTTGGTGTCATCATCGACAGCGCTCTGTCCTTCGCAGCACATATAAATTATATTTTCATCTCTGTAATATTAACCGCCTTCGTCCTTCACTCACTTCAAACAGTACCGCCATACTTGTCGATGCTCTTGTCACATCTCGTTTAGCTTACTGTGAATCCCTTTCTTTGTGGTCTACCTCATAAATCTCTCCATAAATTGCAGTTAGTTCAAAATACAGCTGCTCGTATTATTTCCAGAATTAGATCCACTGAACATATAACAGCTGTTCTTAAACAGCTCCATTGGCTTCCAGTTCACCACCATGTCAATTTCAAGATCCTTCTTCTCACTTTCAAAGCGCTTCATAACCTCGCTCCTCCATATTTATCTGATCTTCATACGTACTCACTCCATCGTACACTCCGCTCTTCTTCCCTTCTGTCTGTTCCACCTGCTCGCCTGACTACCATTGGACTCAGAGCCTGTCACTAATGAGCCAAACGCTCTCACCACTTTTAAATCATGTCTCAAAACTCATCTATTCAGCATTGCATACAGCTGATCTGTCTTAGTCCATTTTTACCTTGCTCAGTTTTTATATTTGCTTTTATACTTTTATGACTGAATGACTGACTAAATTAGATTTTACCATGTTTAATATATTTTTTGCTGCTATTGCTCACGTGTTTTTGTAAGGTGACCTTGAGCGTCTGAAAGGCGCCTATAAATAAAATGTATTATTATTATTATTATTATATGGATCATTTACATCCATCTGTCTCTACTGTGATTAACAGTATCATCCGCTTAGGTAAATACCATCTACATTATAGCCAGTGGAGAAATACTACACCGTCCTCCACGTGGGTCATTATTCACGTCACTGAAGAAACTGAAATCCAGCAGATCTGTTAAAATCTATGATGACGTTTCTCATCTGTTACTGTTTTGATTTTTGCCTCCAGTCTTTTGTTGTTTTTGTTGTCTTTGAATATTGTTCTACAGTTTTATCCTCTACGACAGTTTGTATTTGCATTGTTTTAATTATTAATTTAAAAAAAAAACCCTCCTCTTCCTCCTCCTGTCACTCAGGGCTGCGACCTCCCAGAGCAGAGCACCGTCCACGTCGTCCTCCCTCCTTCAGGCGCCTCCTTTCAGCGGCTCATGCAGGAGCACCGAGCTGAGGACAGAGAGGAGGAGCAGGAGCAGGGCTCTTTGACCAGGCTGGACCTCAGCTCTTCTCGACTCCCTGCCAACAGTGAGGGAGGAGAGGGCAGAGCAGAGGGGGAGAGTCTGAAGGAGGTGCAGGCTGGAGCTCACAGCAGTGAGTATGTCATGGTTACAGGTGCCTCGATGCCCCGTCCCTTGCTGCTGCTGAAATTCCTGAAATGTAATGTTTTTTCTAATGAAACAAATAGCACACTGGACTCTCAGAAAGACTTATTTATTTATTTTATAACCGATTTTTATTCAATTTAAATTTTATTTTAACTGTTGCCTCAGCTGACAGTACATCCTGTTTGAGTCCCGAGTTTACGAGGGCACCTGAATGCATCACCTGTCTCTGATCAGTGATCCATCACACACCTGAGATGGAGGTGTGAGGGAGGAGTCTGATATATTTCTGATGAAAGAATTAAAAATGAGCTGAAACACGTTTTTATACATGAAACACATGAAGTGCTGTAATACTCCCTTCAGAGTAGTATTACTCAGTACCTCGCTGGAGCTGTGAGTTCCAGTGCTTCTTGTTTCTTATGTACGATGATAAAGTAAAACGTTTGTATAGAAATGTTCCTGAGCACTTGAGCGCCACCTTCTGGTTGCAGTAGCACATTACATTCTTTCTGCTGCCTGGAAAAGACGAGTACCACCAAATACCCTGAAATTGTATTTATAACCCTAATCATGCTTGGCAGCACCTTACTACTCTGACTGTGTACTGTGTGTAAAGGTGTGCGTACCTGCAGTACCTTCTTCGTGTTCTGTAAGAGCTGCCGCTCCATCGAGCCAGGAAAACTGCGAGCGCGCTGCCGACGCTGCAAACAGACGGCGCTGACGCTCAGCAGGGTGAGAGACGTTTCTGCTTAAACTATACTTTTATTACAGTGCTTATACTGCAGTACTTGTACTACAGTGCTTATACTGCAGTACTTGTACTGCAGTGCTTGTACTACAGTGCTTATACTGCAGTACTTGTACTACAGTGCTTGTACTACAGTGCTTGTACTACAGGGTGGTCCATTTATATGGATACACCGTAATAAAATGGGAATGGTTGGTGATATTAAAGTCCTGTTTGTGGCACATTAGTATATGTGAGGGGGCAAACTCCTCAAGATGGGTGGTGACCATGGTGGCCATTTAGAAGTCGGCCATCTTGGATACAACTTTTGTTTTTTCAATAGGAAGAGGGCCATGTGACATATCAAACTTATTGGTAATGTCACAAGAAAAACAATGGTGGGCTTGGTTTCAACGTAACTTTATTCTTTCATGAGTTATTTACAAGTTTCTGACCACTTATAAAATGTGTTCAATGTGCTGCCCATTGTGTTGGATTGTCAATGCAACCCTCTTCTCCCACTCTTTACACACTGATAGCAACACCGCGGGAGAAATGCCAGCACAGGCATCCAGTATCCGTAGTTTCAGGTGCTGCACATCTCGTATCTTCACACCATAGACAATTGCCTTCAGATGACCCCAAAGATAAAAGTCTAAGGGGGTCAGATCGCGAGACCTTGGGGGCCATTCAACTGGCCCATGACGACCAATCCACTTTCCAGGAAACTGTTCATCTAGGAATGCTCGGACCTGCACCCATAATGTGGTGGTGCACCATCTTGCTGGAAAAACTCAGGGAACATGCCAGCTTCAGTGCATAAAGAGGGAAACACATCATCATGTAGCAATTTCAAATATCCAGTGGCCTTGAGGTTTCCATTGATGAAGAATTGACCCACTGTTGTTGTGCCCCATATACCACACCAAACCATCACTTTTGTTGTTCCAACAGTCTTGGAGGGATCCATCCAATGTGGGTCAGTGTCAGACCAATAGCGGTGGTTTTGTTTGTTAACTTCACCATTCACATAAAAGTTTGCCTCATCACTGAACAAAATCTTCTGCGTGAACTGAGGGTCCTGTTCCAATTTTTGTTTTGCCCATTCTGCAAATTCTGTGCACCGATCTGGGTCATCCTCGCTGAGATGCTGCAGTAGCTGGAGTTTGTAAGGGTGCCATTTGTGAGTAGCTAATATCCGCCAAAGGGATGTTCGACTAATGCCGCTCTCCAGTGACATGCGGCGAGTGCTACGCTGTGGGCTCTTGCTGAATGAAGCTAGGACAGCCACTGATGTTTCTTCATTAGTGACAGTTTTCTTACATCCACATTTTGGCAAATCCAACACTGAACCAGTTTCACGAAACTTAGCAAGCAGTTTGCTAACTGTAGCATGGGAGATGGGTGGTCTCGTAGGGTGTCTTGCATTGAAATCTGCTGCAATGACCCGGTTACTGCGTTCACCAGATATCAACATGATTTCACTCCTCACGTGTTAACCTCTTCGACATGTCAATGGCTGTGAACAAAGAGAAACTTGTAAATAACTCATGAAAGAATAAAGTTACGTTGAAACCAAGAACACCATTGTTGTTCTTGTGACATTACCAATAAGTTTGATGTGTCACATGGCCCTCTTCCTATTGAAAAAACAAAAGTTGTATCCAAGATGGCCGACTTCTAAATGGCCACCATGGTCACCACCCATCTTGAGGAGTTTGGCCCCTCACGTATACTAATGTGCCACAAACAGGACTTTAATATCACCAACCATTCCCATTTTATTACGGTGTATCCATATAAATGGACCACCCTGTACAGTGTTTGTACTACAGTACTTGTATTACAGTAGTTATACTGCAGTGCTTGTACTACAGTACTTATACTGCAGTACTTGTATTACAGTGCTTATACTGCAGTGCTTGTACTACAGTACTTGTATTACAGTACTTATACTGCAGTGCTTGTACTACAGTACTTGTATTACAGTACTTATACTGCAGTACTGCACTGACTGTGTGTGTTGCAGGGTCCGTCCTGCTGGGACGACGTGCTCCTTTCCGGTCGCATCCATGGCATCTGTCAGTCAGAGGATTGTCAAGGCAACGAAGCGGTAAGGGGCGAGGCTTCACCAAAAAGCTGAATCAGTGATGAATCAGAAAATAAGCAGCGGCTCAGAGACTTATCTGCAAACTATTGATCAGCTGTCAGAGGGGTGGAGCATGACTTCAGTTTTTTTCCCCAGATATTTTTATTGAATTTTCTGCATCCATTTTACAAAAGACAACTTGAAAAATATGCCGTTTTCTTTTTGAAGAACGTAAAACAATATGAAACATACATTCCACCTCATAATTACAAGAGTACCAGTAGGTGTACAAAAAGGAAAAAAAAAAAGGATCCAAGCTAATAATACAAATAGTAAACCCTGGAGTACAAGATAGCAGTTCCTGAGTGGACAAGAGAGATATGCAGAGTTTCAGAACCCACACCCCTACACAAACAAAAAACAAAACGGAACAAACAAAATGAGTGGTCAGCTTAGTCGTCGAAATAAGTCGAATCCGTAAGAAAAAAGAAATATGTATAAAGTAGATAAATAAATGCCATCATAAAGTGCAGGCACAATAGAGTCTGTATAGTTAAGCATTAGATAAAATAGAATAAAGTCTGAGCTGGCTAACTGGGAGTGTTACGGGACTGGAAAGTCTGCACATGATCAAAAAAGGGTTGCCAGATCTTAAAAAATTTGACCATAGACCCACGCAGGGTGAATTTAATCTTTTCGAGTTTGCTAAAATGCAAAGCATCTCTGATCCAGATTTCCCAGGATGGGGGAGAAGGGGACTTCCAACATAACAATATTCTGCGTCTTGCCAATAAGGTGAGAAATGCTACCAAATCCGCCTGGGGCGTCGGCAAGACAACTGTATCAGGAAGAACCCCAAACAAAGGGGTTGAGGGCACAGGTTGGAGGGTTAGCTGGATGATCTTTGATAGAGTCAGAAAAATATTAATCCAGTATTGTTTGATGGATGGACATGACCAAAACATATGTATTAAAGAGGCAGGTGTTTGATGACAGCAGTTGCAATCAGGGCTAAGGTTGGGGTATATTGGAGCTAGTCTGGCTTTAGTCCAGTGTACGCGGTGTAAAATCTTACATTGAATTAACCTGTGTTTGGCACATAATGAGGAGCCATGGACCCGGTAAAGAATTTTATCTCAAAAGACATCCTGAATCACACATCCCAAATCCTGCTCCCATGCCATTTTAATAGCCGAGGTTGAGGAGTTGCCAAATGAACATATTCTCCCATACAGACAAGAGATCAGGCCCTGTGATGAAGGGGGAGGCAATAGAAGGTTATCAAAGTCATGACAAGGAGGTCTAGATGGGAACTGAGAGGATTTCTCCTTAACAAAACTCCGGATTTGTAAGTAGCGAAAAAAGTGACTTTTTGGAAGGCCAAATTTAAATGAGAGCTGTTTAAAAGAGGCAAATGTATTCTGAATATACAGATCAGAAAAAGACCTGATACCCAAGGAGGCCCACAAACAAAAAGCACCATCAACTAACGAAGGCTGAAAAGAGGGATTTTTCAAAATGGGTGACTGAAGGGAAAAAAGTTCAGCTTAAAATAACGACGAAATTGATGCCATATTTTCAAGGTAACTTTGACAATAGTGTTATTATAAAAACCTGCACTCGGAGGCTGCTTTTGGGCATAAATCAGGGCTGGTAAAGAGGATGAGGCACAGGAAGAAATCTCCAAGCTCAGCCACGCCGGGGCATTATTCATACCTTCCCCCTGTAGCCAGTACCTGAGAATACGAATATTACATGCCCAATAATAGAACATAAAGTTTGGTAAAGCCAACCCCCCCATCTTTTTCAGTCTTTGAAGATATGTCTTGCGTATTCTAGGGTTTTGTTTTTTTTTTGTTCCAAATGAACCGAGAGAATCTTGTCTAATTTAACAAAAAAAGAAATTGGGATAAATACAGGGACACACTGAAAAAGAAAAGAACATTTTGGAAGGATGTTCATTTTAATTGCATTTATACGCCCTGCCACAGACAGATGGAGAAGAGACCATCTGTCCAAATCCTGCCTAACTTTCTCCACAAGTGGGTTGAAATTAAGCTTGAAAAGATTATGAAATCGACTTGTAATTTTAACCCCTAAATATGTACAGTTGTCCAATACAAGTCGAAAAGGCAGTGCTGTACACTGATATTTCTGTGCAGCAGCATTCAGAGGGAACAGTTCACTCTTGCCGAGATTCAGCTTATAGCCAGAAATAAGGCTAAACTGTTCAAGTATTGAGAGCACCAAAGGAAATGAGGATGCTGGTTTTGAGACATAAAGAAGCAAATCATTTGTATATAAGGAGACCTTTTGTTCCATACCATTTCTAGTAACCCCGGTGATACCTGGGTTAGATCTCAGCGATATGGCCAAGGGCTCCATTGCAATTGCAAAGAGCAATGGCGACATGGGACAGCCCTGCCTAGTCCCTCTGAACAGAGGAAAAAAGTCAGAATATGTGCCATTTGTTTTGACAGCGGCAAACAGGGAAGTATAAAAAAGTTCCAACCAGGAGATGATTATCCACACGCATCGCTAAAAGTTTAGCAAGGATTTTATAGTCCACATTTAACAAAGAAATGGGACGGTATGAGCCACATTGTAATGGATCATTATCCTTTTTTAAGATCAAGGGTATAGATGCCTGTAGTAGAGAAGGTGGGAGGGATCCAACTTCAAGTGAATGCTTATACATATTTACCATGAGTGGGGCCAGTCTAGGCATAAATTTACGATAGAACTCAACGGGAGACCCGTCCTGTCCAGGACACTTAGAACACTGCAATTTGCTGATAGCTTTCAGGATCTCTTCTACAGTTATTGGTCCCTCCAGCCGAAGACTGTGTGTTTGATCAATTGATGGGAGTTTAAGATGATTGAAAAAGGAGTCCAAAGATTCAGTGCTAAATACAGATTCAGACGCATAAAGAGAATAAAAGTCTCGAAATTGGTTATTAATTATTTTAGGATCCATAGAAACACTGTTTGATGTCTGAATCCGAGGAATGGAATGTGCAGCTGCTGCACTACGAAGCTGATGGGAAAGCAGTTTACTGGCCGTATCCCCATACTCATACTGGGAGTGCTGACACTTCAACAGCATCTCTTCAGCCCGAGCAGAGGACAGGTGATTAAACTCAGTCTGCAAGGACAGCCTGTCGTTATAGGAATGGGTATCGTTTAGGTTTTATCCAATACCAGTACCAAACCGGTACTTTTGAAACGGTGCCGGTGCTTAAACGGTGCTCGAACCGGTGCTTAAAGAATGGAGAACACAAACTTTGTCCAAAAACCTCTCATGTTCAGCTGTTTTTTTGTAAAAAGATAACAATGTTAGCCTTTTCTGCAGCTATGGGGCATATATGGTATCACTCTTGGCTGGAAGCAGTGCTTAAACAATAGAAAAAACAAACTTTGTCCAAAAACCTCTCATGTTTAGCTGTTTTCCACTTTTTGTTTGGTCATTTTAGCCTTTTTGGCCAGGGTGAAGGGAGCATCTGCTATCAAACAAGAAGACAGCCGCATGTAACTACGACGGTGTTTGCTAGTTCACCTTACGTGCATTAATGTGATAACATGGTTAGCCTACTCAACGTAAATGACACACGAACAACATGAAGCTACTCACGCAGAGAATAACTGCTGCTGCTGCCATTATCATCCGTTATCATTTCTGCTCTAATCTTCGGGTTTTTGGGAGATGTTGCAAACTCTGGGTCTGATAACAGGCACCACACCCGCAGTAGATGTGCTCGATGTGTGTGGCTTTATTTTTGTGCCACTATTCTGAGTGTACGTAAAAAAAATTTGAACGCACGTAAAAAAAAATTGCAGTTGCAAGTGTTGCATTTTGAGGTGAAATTTATTTTGCCTCAAACGAGGCAGTGGCAGAGGAACACAGAGTGGCAGAGTTTGAAATATTACTGTTTCTGGGTCACAAAATAAACTTTAAAGATATTTTCATGCCAGAATGGTGCTGTGTAAACTTCTAATATCTGCTCGATTCATCAAGACATCACATATTTGCACAAGTGCTCTAACGTTTTTGGAGCACTTACGAAGTCTAAAATGATCTGAAATTTTTAGGTGTGTTTCTTGTAAAAACACAAAATTGCAAATGATGGAGGACCTTGCTCCTTTTAATAGGCTGATTCAGACCTTTACAATTCCAGCTACAGAACGTAAACGAGTGACCTGCTTGTTGGTTATTAATATTTAGTTGCGATACCATGTTAGAATAAAGACAAAAAAACAAAAGCTGACCGGTGAGAAGCACAGAAAGAACAAAGTCAGTGTACAGAACAGTACAACATAAAAACAAAGAGAACGCCCAAACTTCCCCCTAAATGCTGAAGCATCTTCCCAAACAAGATGCGCGCACCCCCCACCAAATACACCCCTGAGCACTTCTTCCCAACCATCCAAAGTCTCAGTTGAGTTCAAGCTCCTTACAATACAAGGCAGAGACAAATCAAGGATTGTATAAAAATATATTAGAACAAGACACATCCTATAAATCAAGTTCACCTCAAATAAATGTTACTAAAAAAATAAAAAAAATAAAAAATTTCACAGAAGTTAACCAAGATGAACATATCAGCCTAACGGGCTAAGACACTTATGTGTCCTGAGAGGCAGGGCCCCCCAGGATCTTATTGGCAAAGTCCGTGGCAGACGCAGGATCAGTAAACTTACGTACAACTCCATCTGGAAGTGATATCCTCAGTTCCGCTGAATAGAACAGGCCGAACTTGATCCCAGGACTAGAGTGCAGAAGGTGCTTCAAACTAGTAAACTGCGAACGTTTTTTAGCCACTGCAGGTGTGAAGTCTGGAAAAATGGAGATCCTTCTGCCCTGGTAAAGTAGAGGAGAGTTTGCTCCTGCAAGACGTAGCAGCTGTTCCTTGACATGGAAGTAGTGGACTCTAATGAGCAGTGGGCAAGGAGGTGCTCCATCTCTGGGCTTTGGTCCAAGGGATCTGTGAACCCGATCCAACAGAGGTGCTTCATTCCGTTTCAGAAGATCTTGCAGGAGATGGGAAATAAACTCGCTAGGGTTAGATTCAATTCAATTCAATTCAATTTATTTATATAGCGCCAAATCACAACAAAAGTCGCCTCAAGGCGCTTCATAGATACAGAGAAAAACCCAACAATCATATGACCCCCTATGAGCAAGCACTTTGACGACAGTGGGAAGGACAAACTCCTTTTTAACAGGAGGAAACCTCCGGCAGAACCAGGCTCAAGGAGGGGCGGGGCCATCTGCTTCACACCATGGTGTCTAACAGCGCCCCGCCTCACTTCAGTTTTTCCGGGAACTTTTGATTGTCACATGAGCCATCACAGATAATGTCATTGATTAAGCCAGGTGGAGTGTGTGTGTCTGTCTTCAGGAGTTTTACATGAAGTGTGCGTCTCACCCGACGTCAGATGATGACCTTTCCGTGGCCCTCGACCTCATCATGACCAACACCAGAGGCGTGCCCTGTATCGCCTGCACCGATGTCATGTACAGCGCACACACACACACACGGACACACACACACACACCACCCATCACCCATCAGCCAGGTGTAATCCCACCCCTTCTGCCTCTCAGGGGCGTGGTCCTGGTCTTCCAATGCTCGGAGCGTCATGTGATCTGTCTCGACTGTTTCCAGCGTTATTGCCAGACGCGCCTGAATGACCGGCAGTTTGTGTACCATCCTGTGATTGGCTACTCGCTGCCGTGTGCAGGTGGGGACAAGGGGTGTGGTCAATGCAACCTTCACTCTCTGTAGAAATATGTCAGAACAAGACTGCCCAAGAATCTGAATTCATTTTCAATGATCATTGTTCATTAACTGCAGACAGGAGCATGCGACATTATCAGACATGTGTGAGTGTGCACACGCGTGTAAACATGTTTCATGTGTTAATGTTTCAGTCGGCTGCGACGACTCTCTGATTAAAGAAGTTCATCATTTCAGGATCCTGGGAGATGAGCAGGTACACGCAGTACTGCATCACAAAGATAATTATACAAATACTCTCACACTTACTGTGAGTGAAACATTGTGAAGTCTGTCAACACTCGGCCAACAAAAAATGATCAAAAAATAAAAACAAATAAATAAATAAAAGAGTGAACGTGGCAGACAGATGTCAGACAGACTCTCAAATATGAAATCCCTGAAGAAGATTTTTGTAAGCAAATGGGAACCAGTAAGAGCCAATGAGAGGCCTCTGCCTCAATCCTAGCCAATTACTGTGAGCAGAAAGGGGTTACCATGGCAACGATAACGCAAGAAAACCAAAATTCATCCAGTGAGCATGCTCCAGGTGAGTCAGCTGAACCACCTGCACCCTCAGTCACCTTTGCTGTGTCCTCTCAGTATGGGCGCTACCTGCAGTATGGCGCTGAGGAGTGTCTGCTCACCACTGGAGGAATGATGTGTCCATCACCTGGCTGTGGGGCGGGGCTTCTCCCACCTGATGGCAGAAGGAAGTTGGAGTGTGACTGCCGGCTTGGCTGCGGCTTTGTCTTCTGCAGACTCTGCAGGGGGGAGTACCATGAGGGGGCGTGTCAGGCAGTGACAGCCCCGCCCACAGGGGAAGCAGCACAGGTGAGCTGGCCAGTTACAGAGGTTGTAGGACGATGACGAAAATAAAACAATCAGCTGACTCCTCTTCTTCCTCAGGGCTTCGTGGTCGGGGAGGAGGCGTCGCTCATGGGGAGATGGGAGCCAGCGTCTCTGCTCGTCATCGCCGAGTCGACCCGGCCCTGCCCAACGTGTTCGGTTCCCGTGGAGAGAAATGGTAAGGGACGGCTGTGGTGTCATACATGTCGAGGATCGTGTGACAATGGCTGACACGCTGTCTCCCCCTGCAGGCGGCTGCATGCACATGCACTGCCCGCTGTGCAAGGCCGAGTGGTGCTGGCTCTGTGGAGTCCCCTGGAACAGAGAGTGTATGGGAAACCACTGGTTCAGTTAAACGGGTCACATCCCTGCTTGCGGTCACAGAAAAGACTGATGGCTTTAACATGTTCTTCCTTTTTGTTGAAGCCCTTTCACAATAAAAGTCAAATGAAGTTTTTAGTCTGACTGACTGACTGTTTGAATAAACATGTGGATCCAACAGTGGGAAAAATGTTTATTTTCACCCTTGGACTTTCAGGTTTTACTGTCTCCTTTGTTAATTTGAGTAAACATTTCTGAGTTAAAATATCTTCACGTGTATGCTGAATCGTCCAGGTAAAGAAAGTTGATTCTGTTCATCTGGACGTTTTCAGATGAGAAACGTTTCATCATCAGGTGCTACGGTGGCCCCTAGAGACAAAGCACGTACAAACTCCAAAACACAACGGAAGTGCTCCAGGACGTAACTACACAAGCCAGGTACTTCCTGGCTTGTGTAGTTACTAGGTACCAAAGGCTGCTTGAAATGCGGCCCTCAAACGCATCCTTTATTTCCCTGAATTCTAAGGATGGGTCGGTGTAGCCTTCATGGCCCAACATATCCCAGACTTCATAGTGCGGTGGTGGGTGTGGATAATTTTGCCAAAGAAAACAGTTGAAGCGGGGTGGCCGAAGAGTAAAATTTCAAAAGTAAGTACTGAATATTATGTCACTTATTTATGCGCAAATGTTTAATAATGAAGAACATTAAAACATACTGTTGGCCACATGTTGGCAAAGTTATGTGCCATTAGCGATGTTTGTACTAACTTGGTTTTAAAGCCTTTACTTTAAAATATGCGCCGTTCAATAGTCGACCTTAATCTTACAGAGATTGTGATGATTTTGTAGATAATTAAAGTCAGTCATATATCCACAAACACAACAAGCTGAAAGTCAGTGATGCTGCTCGGTTTGCAGTCCTGAATATCACGGCACAAGCAGGATTCACTGCACTGTTAATGTTAGCTATGTTATATTGCTGCCTCTGTTCGGTGGTGTCAAGCCAAACGGACTTTAACGTGTGTTTGAACGAGCTGACGGTTCACTCGTTAAGCTAAAAGAAAGATGCTTTAATCACAGCAGTCACACATGTGTCCACTGTATATGTTTAAAAGTAAGCTAGTCAGTTTTGAAGATTAACAAAGACTAACACTGAGCAGTGCTGATTTTCTAACACTGGAAAATAACTCAAAATGTTAGAAATATTCGAGTGTTAGAAAATCAGTGTTAGTCTTTGTTAATCTTCAAAACTGACTAGCTTACTTTTAAACATTTAAACACTGTCAAAAGTGTTAATTTAACACTCAACAGTGTTGTATTTAACACTCAGAGGAGTGGACCCATATAGACACTCTCTAGTGTTAATTTAACACTGGAGATTTTGCTGTGTATAAGGATGTTATGTGTTTGTAGACTTTCTGCCCAGTTTGACCCATTTAGCAGAAGTCAGCCTGTTTAAGGCTCTGATATCTATTCTGTATGACTTAAAGCAGTTATGACATGGTCTGATTTTCTCACCAAATTAATGAATATTTCATATATCAGTCTACTCTTCATTCTATCAGAAACAGTTATCACAGCTTGTACATTTTCTTTTTACACATGTATGTAAGCATTGAGCCAAATTTAGTAATGCCAACATATTAAAAGAACAACATTTGTCTCTTATATATAATACATCTATATATACACTGTCACAGATACTTGTCTTTGAGTGAAGATTTGAGGTGATAAGAAATATAAATAACTGCAACTTGAATCTTTACTGAAGCTCAGTATTTGACACAGAGTTCATGTTCACTTCTGTAATAACTAATAATGATTAATATAATAACTATAATATTGGCCATATTATATTTACATTACCAAAGTGATATGACTTTAGTCTCACGAACAACATTACAGGGCTCTAGAGTGCGACCAATTTGGTCGCAAATGTGACCAAATTTTTCAGTGGTGCGACTAAAAAGAAAAATTTGGTTGCACCTTTGCGACCAAATGTTCGGGTAGCAAAAAAACAAAAAATCTGCAACCTTCCCTGTGGTCAACAACAGACACACATTATGCCCCTATCGTGGACTAAACCAATCAGAGATAGTAAGGGGCGGGACCTCTCTGATTGGCCGTGGTCCAGTTGAAAGTGCAGGTGGAAGTGGGAGGTGAGTAGCTTGAATAAAGCGATATCAATTCATTAAATCCTGAATCGACTTTTAAATATAACTGTGTTTTGCCAGAAACGCCAGATTCTCAGATTAACACCAGCAGTGCCCAGCCTTCTACCTTTCTACCTTTAAAACCCACCTTCCAGCCAAATGGCTGGTAGGCTTTTAGCTAGGCTTTAGCTTCAGCCAAGTGGAAGCTAAATTGTCTAGTCATTCATATGTAAATTAGGTTGTTATCTGGGAATTCTGGAGGGGAGTGGGGGTGTGTGAATGAGGGGGTGGGGGAGTTGCTAAAAGCTGTGAACTTCCTTTTGTGTTCGTCTTGATGCATTCTCAATCATCCAGGGAAATAAATCTCCAAAAGTCACCAACTTGGAGTGGTTAGTTTCCTGAGCCACAAGGAAACTTGTGTTTCAGTTTGCCATCTTAGGGAGAAATCAACACACATGGGTGTATGTCCTTTGTTGCTGAGATTTATTGATAAAAACAGTACAAAAAACCAACCATTTGTACACATATTTACAAATAATAATAAAAAGTGAGTACATTTCAACATTTTCTGTCACCCTTTACAACAAAACAAAGTGTGGCGTGGATGTGATGGACCAGATGGTTCGGGAGTACACTGTCCGCAGAGGAACACGGCGCTGGCCAGTTGCCGTGTTTTATAACATGATTGACATGGCAGCACTGAATGCACATGTGCTGTATCAAGCATGCACCGGGACGAAGGAAAGACGGGTGGACTTCCTGGTGGAGCTTGCAAGAGAGTTGGCTCACTCTCATGTAGCTGCGAAGAAGGCAAGAAAAGAACAGTTGTTTTGGACACAACCCTCCACACATAGCCCTGGAAAAAGAGCCATGTGTCAGGTCAAACACAAATGAAAGAACAATCATGCCACTGCGATGTGTTCACTGCAACAGATACACATGTGGTAAATGCAGACTACAGATACCATGGCAGTGCCAGGATTGTGAGTGATTGCTGAAAATGTTGAAATGTACTCACTTTTTATTATTATTTGTAAATATGTGTACAAATGGTTGGTTTTTTGTACTGTTTTTATCAATAAATCTCAGCAACAAAGGACATACACCCATGTGTGTTGATTTCTCCCTAAGATGGCAAACTGAAACACAAGTTTCCTTGTGGCTCAGGAAACTAACCACTCCAAGTTGGTGACTTTTGGAGATTTATTTTCCTGGATGATTGAGAATGCATCAAGACGAACACAAAAGGAAGTTCACAGCTTTTAGCAGCCCCCCTCCCCCCCCCTCATTCACACACCCCCACTCCCCTCCAGAATTCCCAGATAACAACCTAATTTACATATGAATGACTAGACAATTTAGCTTCCACTTGGCTGAAGCTAAAGCCTAGCTAAACACCTACCAGCCATTTGGTTGGAAGGCGGGTTTTAAAGGTAGAAAAGCCGAATGGCTGCTCTCTGGGACTCTAAGTGTTTTAAAGCTCACAAGACCATTTCAACAACAACCAAACAGCAAATGAGAGCAGGGGTCCGTTCTTCGTACCTCGCTTACTACATCCAAGATCAAATCATCGCACCAACTTTGAGCTCGCTATTCCGGTTCTCCGAACACACCTGTTGTTGACGATTAGTATAGCTGGATGAAGTAATGTGAGATCACTGGGTGGCTTAACAGGGGCTACGCATCGATAGTAGAAACATTGATCGGCAACCCTTTGATTGGTCGGCGAAAATGTCAAAGGAGCGCGCTCAGTATTTTTCGGCAGCAGAGCAAGAACTCTTGATTGAGGGATTTCAGGAGTTTCAGAGTTTAATTAAAACGCAAGGGAACACTGCAAAGGCTGCAAAAGCAAGGAGAGAGGGCTGGCAGAAAGTTGCTGACAAATTAAACTCGTAAGTACTTTATTAATAATAATAATAATAATGGATTGGATTTATATAGCGCTTTTCAAGGCACCCAAAGTGCTTTACAATGCCACTATTCATTCACTCCCACATTCACACACTGGTGGAGGCAGCTACAGTTGTAGCCACAGCTGCCCTGGGGCAGACTGACAGCCCCAGGGCAGACGCAGGCCCCTCTGGCCCACACCAGTAGGCGGTAGGGTAAATCTATTATATTATATTACATTATATCCTCTTTCACATTAGAGCCACAACAGGACCCACTAGAACATGGGAACAAGTAAAAGTGAAATATAAGAATATTCTACGGAATGGTAATATTTATCACTTATATTGCTTTTAGTCTCTTGGAAAGAGACCCTGAAATAATCTGTTTGTTTGTTCATAACAGCACCCAGGAAAAGGGCAGAGCAAAAAAAGACAGGTGGTGGTCCTGCACCCCCACTTCAAGAACAGTTTCCCGTCTCCAATCTCTGTTTTCTGTATTATTTATTCGCTTATTACCCACCAGTCTACTGTTGTTCACAGCGCTGTGGCTGCTGTCTTTTTCTTTTCTTTTTTTCACTTAAATGACCTCGGACAAGAAAGCCTTTTTTTTCTGTTGTTCAATACTGAAGAAATTTAAACTTCATATGCAGAACATTGTAGAATATTTTTAAGGTTATCTGCTATAAAAAGCCAGACCAGGAAAATCTCCTTCATGTTTTTCTGTGTTTTATTCTCAGTTACTTTCACACAAAGGCATCTGCTGTGATGTTCACAATTCTGATGAAGTCAGTACTGATAAATGATCAGAATTATAATATTTCTGACTGTCTGAGGCTAAGTTGAATCGAATCGGGACTTTGAAAACCGGAATCGAATGGATTGTAGAAATCAGTGATGATACCCAGCCCTATGAGCAGCCTAGGCACGACAGAAGTGGATGTAGCTGTAATAGGAAAATAACTATTGCTAACTTTTCTGTTAAGGCCTGATGCTTCTGAAATTAATAGCCAGTGCTCTGACACGGTGTCATCAATCTTTGAATGCTGAAAAAGCACAGTGTATCCAGAAAAACACATTATATTATATAAATTATTAGAAAATTTGTGTGCGCCTAACTTTTGTGCCGTCCGCCCATGGCAAAAAGTTAGTCTAGAGCCCTGCATTAGCTAATTGTTATTTACTAGCTTTTATTATTATTAATCCTTTATTTATCCAGGTAAAAAATCTCATTGAGATTAAAAATCTCATTTCCAAGAGAGACCTGGCATCATAGCAACAAAAGTCACATATCACATAGGTATATAACATTTAAAACAAATACAATATCCCATACAAACGTGTAAAATATACAATAACAGATCAAATTAAGAGTACATTTAAAAGCAATCACACTGAGTAAAAGAGCTGTTCTCTCGTTCCTTTAAAACAGACTTTTTTTTTTTTTTTTTTTTTTTTTTTTTTTTTTTCTAAATGACATCAGAAACAGCAGTATGCGACATTACGTGATGGCAGAGCTTCAGTTCATCCTTTGTCATTTTTTTTTTTTTTTTTTTTTTTTTAAATAAATAGGACAGGGGGAATGAATGAGAGAGAGAGGGGGAGAGAAAGAAAGAAAACCAAAGGGGAGAAGAGACGGCGAGAAGGGGGGGGAAGAGAGAGAAAAAAAAACAAACTCCTGGGTCACCTGTATGGAGAAAAAAACAAACAAACAAACAAACAAAAACAAACAGAGGAGACAGCAAACAACAAAGAGCAACATAATAATAGAGAAAACAAAGCACCATCACAATAAACTAGCTAGTCATAGATATCAGTATTTACTAAGTAATAAACGATATTGTGCAGCACGCAAGATAGACAGCGGGTGGAGGGAGGTTTGGAGTCTTCTCCCACCCCCATTCTCTGCGGCCTGCTGGAGCGGGAGGGCTAGTAGGAGGAGTTGGCCGTCCGACTGCGGTCTGGGGTGTGGGGCCTCCCTGCTGCTGCGGAGTCGGGGTGGTCTGCCTCTCCCCACCGCAGGGAAAAGGGTAACACCACCTGGGTCTGGGTGCAATTCCCCCCTCCAGGGGCAAGGGTACCTAGACCCGGTTTGTAGAGTACGCTTGGGGAGTGTGATTGTGTGTACAGCGTCTCTTTATGTCTGTCTCCACGTTGGTTGAGTGTGGAGTGAGTGCATATGAGAGCATGAGGGTGGGAATGGATGTTTGTGTCTGTGTGTGCCTGTATGTCTGTGTCTATATGTCAGGTTGGGTATCAGACGCCACCTCTCTGGGGACACCTCAGGCCCTCCAAGGTTTGGAGGCCTATCTCCACCCACCACCACTTCCCCTGCCGGTGGCGGACTCCCTCAGGTGTCGGTGTGTTGGTGGTTCTTTGTGTCTGGGGGTGGGCGTCCGGGTACACACCGGCTCACTCCTTGGCGGCCGCTTGTCGGGGCCTGGGGCCTGGGGCTCGCTCGGGCCCCTTTGGAGGTGGGGTGCCCCCGGCCTCTCGGCCTAGGGCTCGGTCACTCAGGCGCAGCTGGGGGCCGGCGGAGCTCACGGGCGCGTCACTGCAACTCCCCCTGACTTCTGCTCCGCGGCTGCTGGGCGAGCCCTCATCTGGGACTCTCCTCAGCTCTTACTGGGACAGTGGCGCGGCTGCCTTTAAAACAGACTTAAACTCTCCCAAGGTAACCAATTCTGATAATTTCAGTTCCTTCTGCAGATTATTCCAGGAAGCAGGGGCAGCATATTTAAAAGCCCTTTTCCCCAATTCTGTTCTAATTTTTGGGACAATCAATTGTATGATTTAGCTAATCTTAAAATGACTGTTCAGTACAGAAATGAAGCCCAACAATCATGTTTTACAGTCCTGTGGTTTCAGCCTCAGATACCTATCAAATCACACAAAGCTCATGTAGAAACAAACAAACAAATGAACAAAATATGTTCTCTTCATTTCTGTCAAACAAAGCTGTATGACACGTTTCCAGCTGTTAGTATCATGGTTGCTAGGCAACCTGGGCAGCGCGACGGAGACTAGATCGTCCAATTTCACAAGCCTACAAGCCTTGCAGTTCCAGCCTTAGCGGTCTTTGAGTACGCGGCCCTTGTGGACCGTTAAGGCTGCGTACTTTAAGGCTGCAGACCCTGAATTGGGATACAGCCCATGTGTTTGCAACAATCTTGCCATTTATTTTGCAAATCGAGCTCAACACTGCCCCTAGCATCCTGGAGCAGTTCCTTTGTGTTTTGGAGTTTGCATGTGTTTTGGATTTTGTACGTGTTCTGGGCCCTATTTCAGGAAGCCGGTTTAGAAAACTCAGAGTTAAAAATGATACACGGGGTTGAGTAACCCCGAACTGTCCAACTCGGAATATTCGGTTTCAGAAAGGCTGATAACAATTAGTTCAATCAACGCGGAGTTGCTTTAACCCCAAATTAAGGGCACGCACGAGGATACATAAAGCCCTGATTAGTGGAGCACAGATTAAGCGAGTCACCATGGAGACGGAGGGAAAGAAGGCGCGGTCAATGTATTTTACAGCGCTTGAGGCCGAAATTCTGATGGCAGTATATGCCGATAACATGCAAATTCCGCGGAAAAAAGGTAACACAGCCTCAGCTGCAAAAGAAAGGGAGCATGCATGGCAAAACATAGCCGACAGAGTCAATGCGTGAGTGTTAATTTAAACATTGATCTAGGGATTTCCACCTATTTAACACGTTATTTTATTTTATATTTTATACTGTCACGGTTCTGGGTCCGTTGGACCCAGTATTTTGAGTTTATTATGTTTTGGTTCACTTTTGCATCATGGATTATTCTTTGTTTCTCTGGTACTTTGTGTTTCAGTTATCTTGGTGTTTTGGATTGTTTCTCATTCTCTTGTTGTGATGTTTATTATTCCATCCATCCATTCGCTTCCGCTTTTCAGGGTCGCGGGGGGTGCTGGAGCCTATCCCAGCTGTCATAGGGCGAGAGGCGGGGTACACCCTGGACAGGTCGCCAGTCTGTCGCAGGGCCAACACACAGGGACAGACAACCATTCACACTCACATTCATTCGAACAGTCACACCTAGTGACAATTTGGATTATCCAATTAACCTATCCCCACAAGCTACATGTCTTTGGACGGTGGGAGGAAGCCGGAGTACCCGGAGAGAACCCACGCAAACACGGGGAGAACATGCAAACTCCACACAGAAAGACGGTGGAATTGAACTCAGGACCTTCTTGCTGTGCGGCAACAGTGCTAACCACCGTGCCACCGTGCTGCCCATGTTGTTTATTATTATTATTATTATTATTATTATTATTATTATTATTATTATTATTATTATTATTATTATTATTATTAGAGTTTCATGTTTCTATTATCCATGTTTTAGGAATGGTGGTTTAATGTATAGTTCAGTTCCATGTTTCATTTTCTGTCTCTGTGTTGAGTCCATGTCTCTGAGTTGTGATTCATGTTTCCTGTTTTATTGTGAAAGTCTTTGTCTTATGTTAGTGTGTGCAGCTTTGTTCCCCATGTCTCGTTAGCCCTGATCTCTCCCAGCTGTGTCTCCCTTCTGTGGCCCATTTCCTCATTACTACCCTGTGTATTTAAGCCCTGTGTTTTCCCATGCCCAGTGTCGCGTTGTACCCACAGATTATGCCTGTGTGTCCTTGGTCTCAGTGTTCCATCCTCACTTCATGTTTGTTTTCCTGCCAGTAATAAAGCTGAGGTTTTTGAGTTACATTCCGTTTTCCGAGTCCTGCATTTGGATCCTCATCTCTGCCTGCCCGCACACAGAACCCTGACATATACATTTTATTTTGTGATGTGATGTGAGCGCAGGTGCAACCCAAAAGGCCCCAAACATTCCTGGCAGCAAGTAAAAATGAAATATAAAAATATAGTCCAAACAGGTAAGGTGTAATTGTATTATGAGCCATAGTGCTTGATCTGTTTGTCCGATGTAAATCAATTGCAGTTAGAGGCTACATTAATTTCCCCTCTGTAAGCACTTATTGAAATTATCTGAGCACATTACAAGTACATATTTGCTTACTCTGTATGCTCAAATGTGACCCGTTATAGCCAACAGAAAAAAAGCGGAGGCCCGAAAAACAGGTGGGGGTCCTCCGCCACCACCACTCACAGAGGCTGAGCAGTTGGCTTCCACATTTGTGATAATGTTGGCAGCATCACATATGATCTTCACAGTGCAGAGAACACAAATTAGCATCCATTACTATAATGAAATAATTTGTTAGTTTGAAATGCTACAGGGAACTATGTACCTGTACATTAATGCTGTGGAAAGACTTCCTGTTCACATAGTCTCCTTCATTTACTGAAGGAGCAATGATTGGAATGTGAGTGCCATCTATACAGCCAATCACGCCTGGGAACCGTGAGAATAAATGTAAAATTTAAGTAGTAGTTCAAGTATCACCACATCATGAATTAAGTTTCGTTCATCCTGATACCTGCAATTTTGTGGCATCCCTCTTTGATAAATCTTGTGGGTCTATGACCGGGGAACACCACAAACGAGTACAGGAGACGTTTCAGTGCAACTGTAACATTCCTGACTGCCCGAAAGACGGTAGCCTTGGAAACGTGCTCAGCGTCACCAATATTATACAGAAAGCTCCCGTTTGCAAAAAACCGAAGTGCAATACAAATAATATGTACAGAACTGAGAGAATGTCTGCGATGTGTCACATGAGCAATATTAGGCCTGAGGATGTTATTCAAATAAATTATAGATTGTGCTGAAAAACGGTAACGTTCGCACAGGAGATCATCAGGAAATGATAAAATGTCCGAACGCGCTCTAATCACTCTCTCCCGGCGGAGAGCTCTGCGGAGAATTTGGGCTTCAACATCTACTGGCTCTTCAAGGAAGGGGCACGCCATGTCTGACACTTCCTACAGTCAGGTTTCTGACAAAGAGGCGGAGAAAGTCAGGGTTAGTTGAAGTAAACCTCCTAGGGGGCAGGTTAGCTTCACGGAGTGTGTCGTCATAGTAACTCACTCAGAATTAATCTAAACTCGCTTTGTGAAACCGAAAACCCAGAGTTTTCGTTAACTCAGGGTATACTTACTCAGAGTTTGCACTAAACCGGCTTCCTGAAATGGGGCCCTGGCGTTTGCATGTGTTTTGGATTTTGTACGTGTTTTGGAGTTTACATGTGTTTTGGATTTTGTACGTGTTTTGGAGTTTGCATGTGTTTTGGATTTTGTACGTGTTTTGGAGTTTGCATGTGTTTTGGATTTTGTACGTGTTTTGGAGTTTGCATGTGTTTTGGATATTGTAAGTGTTTTGGATTTTGTACGTGTTTTGGATTTTGTACGTGTTTTGGATTTTGTACGTGTTTTGGATTTTGTACGTGTTTTGGAGTTTGTACGTGTTTTGTATTTTGTACGTGTTTTGGATATTGTAAGTGTTTTGTATTTTGTACGTGTTTTGGAGTTTGCATGTGTTTTGTATTTTGTACGTGTTTTGGAGTTTGCATGTGTTTTGAATTTTGTACGTGTTTTGGAGTTTGCGTGTGTTTTGGAGTTTGCATGTGTTTTGGATTTTGTACGTGTTTTGTATTTTGTACGTGTTTTGGAGTTTGCATGTGTTTTGTATTTTGTACGTGTTTTGGAGTTTGCATGTGTTTTGTATTTTGTACGTGTTTTGGAGTTTGCATGTGTTTTGGATTTTGTACGTGTTTTGGAGTTTGCATGTGTTTTGGAGTTTGCATGTGTTTTGGAATTTTGTACGTGTTTTGGATTTTGTATGTGTTTTGTATTTTGTACATGTCTTGGAGTTTGCATGTGTTTTGGAGTTTGCATGTGTTTTGTATTTTGTACGTGTTTTGGAGTTTGCATGTGTTTTGGATTTTGTACGTGCTTTGGATTTTGTACGTGTTTTGGATTTTGTACGTGTTTCGGATTTTGTACGTGTTTTGTATTTTGTAAGTGCTTTGTATTTTGTACGTGTTTTGGAGTTTGCACGTGTTTTGGAGTTTGCACGTGTTTTGTATTTTGTAAGTGTTTTGTATTTTGTACGTGTTTTGGAGTTTGCATGTGTTTTGGATGTTGTACGTGTTTTGGAGTTTGCATGTGTTTTGGATATTGTTAGTGTTTTGGAGTTTGCATGTGTTTTGGATTTTGTACGTGTTTTGGAGTTTGCATGCGTTTTGTATTTTGTACGTGTTTTTTGGAGTTTACATGTGTTTTGGATTTTGCATGTGTTTTGGATTTTGTTCGTGTTTTGGAGTTTGCATGTGTTTTGGCGTTTGCATGTGTTTTGGAATTTTGTACGTGTTTTGGATTTTGTATGTGTTTTGTATTTTGTACATGTCTTGGAGTTTGCATGTGTTTTGGAGTTTGCATGTGTTTTGTATTTTGTACGTGTTTTGGAGTTTGCATGTGTTTTGGATTTTGTACGTGCTTTGGATTTTGTACGTGTTTTGGATTTTGTACGTGTTTCGGATTTTGTACGTGTTTTGTATTTTGTAAGTGCTTTGTATTTTGTACGTGTTTTGGAGTTTGCACGTGTTTTGGAGTTTGCACGTGTTTTGTATTTTGTAAGTGTTTTGTATTTTGTACGTGTTTTGGAGTTTGCATGTGTTTTGGATGTTGTACGTGTTTTGGAGTTTGCATGTGTTTTGGATATTGTTAGTGTTTTGGAGTTTGCATGTGTTTTGGATTTTGTACGTGTTTTGGAGTTTGCATGCGTTTTGTATTTTGTACGTGTTTTTTGGAGTTTACATGTGTTTTGGATTTTGCATGTGTTTTGGATTTTGTTCGTGTTTTGGAGTTTGCATGTGTTTTGGCGTTTTCATGTGTTTTGTTGTAGTTTTCTCTTGTCCCCTCCCCAATAATACCAGGAGTGACATGTTTAGCTGCATGTTTTCCTTAAACTGGTGGCTGTCTGAGTGGTGTCCCAGAAATGATGTGGGCTTCATAGATAATTGGCAAACCTTCTGGAGGAAACCTGGTGTTGTTAGGAGAGACGACATCCATCCCACATTGGATGGAGCAGCTCTCATTTCTAGAAATATGGACACATTTATTAAACCCCCCAAAATATGACTATCCAGAGTTAGTACCAGGAAGCAGAGTTGCAGTCTTACACGCCTCTCTGGAGCTTCTCTCCTCCTGCTACCCCCCCCCCCAAAGACCCATCTCCATAGAGACTCTTTCAGCTCCCAAACAGACAAAAAACAAACTAAAAACCAGCAATAAACAATTTAAACATAAAAAATGACAAAGAAATAATACAGTATCCACATCTGAACCAAAGAATGAAACAGTGAAATGTGGATTATTAAATATTAGGTCTCTCTCCTCCAAGTCTCTGTTAGTACATGACTCAATAATTGATCAACAAATTGATTTACTCTGCCTTACAGAAACCTGGTTCCAGCAGGATGATTATGTTAGTTTAAATGAATCAACACCCCCAAGTCATTCTACAGTAACTACCAGAAATCTCGAAGCACAGGCCGAGGGGGCGGTGTGGCAGCAATTTTTCACACCAGCCTATTAATTAATGAAAGACCAAGACAGACTTTTAATTCATTTGAAAGCCTGATGCTTAGCCTTGTCCAACCCAGCTGTAAAACTCAGAAACCAGTCTTACTTGTTATCATCTATCATCCACCTGGGCCTTACACAGTTTCTGTCTGATTTCTCAGACTTTTTATCTGATTTAGTTCTGAGCTCAGATAAAATAATTATTCTGGGTGATTTTAACATCCATGTAGATGCTAAAAATGACAGCCTCAACATGGCATTTAATCTGTTATTAGACTCGATTGGTTTCTCTCAAAATGTAAAAGAACCCACCCACCACTTTAATCACACTCTAGATCTTGTTTTAACATATGGCATAGAAACTGAACATTTAATAGTGTTTCCCGAAAACCCTCTCCTGTCTGATCATTTCCTGACAACATGTACATTTACAATAATTGATTACACAGCAGTGGAGAGTAGACTTTATCACAGTAGATGTCTTTCTGAAAGCGCTGTAACTAAGTTTAAGAATATAATCCACACACTGTTATCATCTTCAATGGCCTGTACCAACATAGAGCAGAACAGCTATCTGAACGCTACTCCAACAGAGGTCGATCATCTTGTTAATAATTTTACCTCCTCACTATGTACGACTCTGGATACTGTAGCTCCTGTGAAAACTAAGGTCTCAAATCAGAAGTACCTGACTCCGTGGTATAATTCTCAAACACGTAGCCTAAAGCAGATGACTCGTAAGCTGGAGAGTGTAGAATAAGGAGGGGATGTTTTTCTCATTATCATTTACTATTTTAATATGGCATTATTAGTTCATCAGAAGTATATAACCAGCTTTGCATTAAACATAAATTGAAGTTTTTGACCTTACATTATCCTTTGCATTACAGTGATTGTTATAACTTTAGTTTGATCTTTTCTTACAGGTACCAGAATAATAACATGATTTTCCATTGCAGATGTAACCATGATCATTCCATACACATTGCAGTTTGTTGCTTATTCTAGAGTTGTGCTCAAGTTAATTAAAGGTTAAAAGCTACAGCCAGCGCGAGTCTGGCTGATCTATGGAGGGCAAAGGCTTTGAGCTTGGAAGGCCGCACGCGCTTACACAGCACTTATAAGATGTTATTCTTGGTGATTTTGTGCTTAGTCATGTTCTAATATGTTTTAAGTAGAAGTAGCTGATCCAGCAATATTCATTTAATATTATATACTTGATTTAGAGCAATACACACTGATGGTCTTAACAAATGAAAGAGTCCTTGTAGCTGCCATGTTGTGTCTTAGCAGGGTACAGACGGTTCCAGGAGATGGGGGCAGTCAGCGTCTGCCCTCGGGAAGGAGACAATGTTATTCTTTGTGTTAAATAAAATTGTCAACATTGATTGTATTACACCTGTCACTACGCATGAAGGGGCGTTCTAATACCCTGATTTCATAAAACTATGGTGATGTGTTTTTTGAGACGAGATCTGAGGCTGTCTGCATACAGTGTCCATCTCCCACGTGTGTGATTATTAAATCATCGTTTGACTCAACCCGACCGGACCAGTGTTGTTATTGTGGGTTTTTCCTCTGGTGTCCATCCCCAATATTTTGAACTCGTAACAAAAGGAAATGGTGTGTCCCAAATTTAGAGGATCATCATTTAACCTGGAGAAATAGTTTGTTGCTTTATAAGAAAGCCCTCCGCAAAGCCAGAACATCTTACTATTCGTCACTGATTGAAGAACATAAGAACAACCCCAGGTTTCTCTTCAGCACTGTCGCCAGGCTGACAAAAAGTCAGAGCTCTACTGAGCCAACCATCACTTTAACGTTAACTAGTAATGATTTCATGAACTTCTTCACAAATAAAATTTTTATCATTAGAGAAAAAATGACCAATAATCATCTCACAGATGTAATATTATCTACAGCTACTCTTAGTACCATTGATGTTAAGTTTGACTCTTTTTCTCCAATTGATCTTTCTGAGTTAACTTCAATAATTACTTCCTCCAAACCATCAACGTGTCTTTTAGACCCCATTCCTACAAAACTGCTCAAAGAAGTCCTGCCATTTATTAATTCTTCAATCTTAAATATGATTAAACTTTCTCTAATAATCGGCTATGTACCACAGGCCTTCAAGCTGGCTGTAGTTAAACCTTTACTTAAAAATCATCTCTAGACCCAGCACTCTTAGTTAATTATAGGCCAATCTCCAACCTTCTTTTCATATCAAACATCCTTGAAAGAGTAGTTGTCAAACAGCTAACAGATCATCTGCAGAGCATCTGAAGAGTTTTGAAGAGTTTCAGTCAGGTTTCAGAGCTCATCACAGCACAGAAACAGCTTTAGTGAAGGTTACAAATGATCTTCTTATGGCCTCTGACAGTGGACTCATCTCTGTGCTTGTCCTGCTAGACCTCAGTGCAGTGTTCGATACTGTCGACCATAATATCCTATTAGAGCAATTAGAACATGCTGTAGGTATTACAGGTACTGTGCTGCAGTGGTTTGTATCATATCTATCTAATAGACTCCAATCTGTTCATGTAAATGGAGAGTCCTCTTCACACACTGAGGTTAATTATGGTGTGAATGTGAGAGTGAATGAATAGTGGCATTGTAAAGCTCTTTGGGTGCCTTGAAAAGCACTATATAAATCCAATCCATTATTATTATTATTATTATTAATTATGGTGTTCCACAGGGTTCAGTACTAGGACCATTTCTTTTTATATTATACATGCTTCCCTTAGGCAGCATCATTAGAAGACATAGCATACATTTTCACTGCTATGCAAATGACACCCAGCTCTATCTGTCCATGAAGCCAGATAACACATACCAATTAGTTAAACTGCAGGAATGTCTTAAAGACATAAAGACCTGGATGGCCGCTAACTTTCTGCTTCTTCATTCAGATCAAACTGAGGTTATTGTACTCGGCCCTGAAAATCTTAGAAATATGGTATCTAAGCAGATTCTTACTCTGGATGGCATTACCTTGGCCTCCAGTAACACTGTGAGGAACCTTGGAGTCATTTTTGACCAGGATATGTCCTTCAACACACATATTAAACAAATATGTAAGACTGCTTTCTTCTATTTGTGCACCATCTCTAAAATTAAAAATATCCTTTCTCAGAGTGATGCTGAAAAACTAGTTCATGCATTCATTACTTCCAGGCTGGAGTACTGTAATTCATTATTATCAGGAAGTGAAAACTCAGCTAATCCAAAATGCTGCAGCAAGAGTACTGACAGGGACTAGAAAGAGAGAGCAGATTTCTCCTGTATTGGCTTCCCTTCATTGGCTTCCTGTTAATTCAAAATCCTGCTCCTCACATACAAGGTCTTAAATAATCAGGCCCCATCTTATCTTAATGACCTTGTAGTACCATATCACCCTATTAGAGCACTTCGCTCTCGCTCTGCAGGCCAACTTGTTGTTCCTAGAGTATTTAAAAGTAGAATGGGAGGCAGAGCCTTCAGTTTTCAGGCCCCTCTTCTGTGGAACCAGCTTCCAGCTTGGATTCAGGAGACAGACACTATCTCTACTTTTTTCTTTTTATTTTAAATGTACTGAAGAAGCACTCCAAAATTATTCAGTTTTTTTTTTGTGATTAATATTTTATTGTGCTTTTAGACCACTACAGTCCACTGCAGAGACCGGTTACATCACATAAAACATCAGCATAGCAGCAGAACAGCAGCAGAGAATACAAAACCAAAATGAGGGGGACAAACAAAGCAAGAGATGAAAAACAAAACAAAACACAACAAAACAACAAAAAAGGAAGCCTGTATGAGCAGGGTTTTAAAAGTTTTGCAACTTTCATTAGTTTTTATTTTTATTTAGTTTTGACTTCAGATTTTCAATTTTATATCAGTTTTAATTAGTTTTTACCAATTGTTTGCTAGTTTAGTTTAGTTTTTATTTTTTTGAAAATCCTTAGTTTCAGTTTAGTTTTGATTAGTTTCAGTTATAGTTTTAGCTGTGTTTGCAATAATTAAGTGTAACAAAAGGTCAACAGGTCGCCTGTCTGTCGCAGGGCTAACACGCAGAGACAGACAACTCACATTTCCACCTATGGGTTCTCAGTGTTGGGGAGTAATGGAATACATGTACCGCCGTTACGTATTTAAAATACAAAATATGAGTAACTGTATTCCGTTACAGTTAACGTTTAAAAAGGTGGCATTTAGAATACAGTTACTTTGTTGAAATAAATTGATTACAGGACGGTACTTTCCTGTTTCATATTGTGGCGGGTCAGGACTGTTTGGGTTTTGTTTGACAGCTATGTTCTGTTGTTCCAGGCGGCAGCGTTACGGTTGCCATGGTTACAGGGTGACTCTCTCTCTGCGTGTTTCCTGGGTGAGAGAGCGCCTTTTTGTTGTTGTTGTGCTAAGCTAATAGGCAGAATGCTACAGATATAGCTCTAAAGAATGTAGCATCATAGGCAGTGTAGTCCGTGCTGCAGGGAGAATGGACTGCCATACCCTTTATGTACCAGTCGCATTGATTACTGTAATGCCCTGCTCTCTGGTCTTCCTAAGAAGAATATTTCAACTTTACAATTCTTGCAAAACTCGGCAGCTCGTGTGCTGACGAAGACCAGAGGGCGGGCCCACATTACACCGGTTTTAGAATCGCTGCACTGGCTCCCCGTGTGTTTCAGGATCGATTTTAAAGTTCTTTTATTGGTTTTTAAATGTCTTAATGGTCTTGGGCCTTCCTATCTCTCAGATCTGCTTTTACCATACGAACCCTCGCGGACCCTGAGGTCCTCTGGTACTGGCCTTTTGATTGTCCCTAAAGTCAGGACACATACTCACGGAGAGGCAGCGTTTCAGTGGTATGGTCCTCGTCTGTGGAACAGCCTGCCGGAGGAGCTCAGGGCCGCAGAGAACGTACATGTTTTCAAGAACAGGCTCAAGACCCACCTTTTTAATTTAGCTTTTACTTAGCGTTTATTTATTTTATGCTTATTTATTCTATCCTGTTATTCTATTATTAATTTAGGATTTACCTAATATTTGTTTGATTTTATTCTTATTCATTTTTTAATCTTCTTATTCTATTTATATTTATATTGTATCCTGTTCTTATTTATTTTATCATTTTACCCTATATATATTGTATTGCGTCATATCTCCAGTGTTTCCTCGGAGGGCGCTCTCTGCACCGGGGCTGTTATTGACCGTGGCTGCTGGGTCTCTGGGGTCCTCTCAGCCTGGCTGGGGGGCTCCTTTGCCTCCCTCCTGCTGTGTGCCCAGCCTGGAGGCTGCGGTCTGTGACCGGCTCCCGGTGCAGACGGCTCCCTGTTATAGTGTTTCCTCACTTGGCTCATGCGAGCCCAGCCCAATTTTTACTCTTTAAGTGTGCGCGTGTGTGTATGTGTGTGTGGGTGGGGGGATATATGTGTATTGAGAGTGTGGGGAGTGAGTTGGAGGGTGGGGTGGGCTGTTTTTAACTATGTAAAGCACTTTGTGCTACATTTTCTCTGTATGAAAAGTGCTTTATAAATAAAGATTGATTGATTGATTGATTGATGTGTCTGTGAGCGAGGGAGGGAAAAAAAGGAAAAGTACAAGCTGTCATCGAGGAAAAACAGGAGCTGGAAGCATGTAAATATAATAATAACCACTGCAGCCAAGAAGAGTGCCTGACGAGTCCAGTTGTAAGTAAGCTATTAAGACTCGACTGTACACCGTGTTCGTGTTTTCCTCCGAAAACAATAAGTTCCGTTGGAGCAGCCTTTCAACGCCTCTCTCTGTCTCTCGCAAGAAAAGTTGACCCACACAACAAAGTAAAGCTATTTTTCGGCTACGGAACCCACGGTATTAGTCAGAGGTCCCTTTACTACGGTTCGGAGCCATGGACCTTCAGTAATAGTAATAAATCACACAGCAATAGTACATTCACGTAGTTGTAAACAGCATGATAATATATTAAGTAATCCAAAGTATTCAGAATACGTTACTCTCATTGAGCAACGTAACGGAATACGTTACAAAATACATTTTGGGGCATGTATTCTGTAATCTGTAGTGGAATACATTTTAAAAGTAACCTTCCCAACACTGTGGGTTCTTTAAATAAATAAATAAATAAATAAATAACGGCAGATGAACAACCATTGATACCAGGCAACTTTAAATTTTATATCTTGGCCCCAATGAGACTATTAACTCTTGCAGCACCGGGTGTTCGTAATTTTGGTTCAAGTGAATTGATAAACTTTTTTAAGGCAATTGACTCACACAGTTATGTAGATATCCCCGTCCTGTTGTCCCGGGATGCATCACGCTGCCTTGCCTGGGGTTAGCTTCTGTTTTCTGGGAATGAGGGTTGAGTGTGCTCCCTTCTCAAGGTAAGCTAGGTTAGCCTTCTTGTGTGAGCTTTTCAACTGCGCTTTAAGGTTTGTGGGATTTTTTCCCTTTAGAAATGTCCCTCATAATTAGTCTCTTTCCACTACAAGACACTTGCTTTATCCAAAACACAGTCATATTCAAAGTAATCCCAAATTGGACTCTGGCGCGTTCTCCCGACTTTTCCTGACATGATTCTGCGCGTGGACGGAGCAGCAACACAGACGACTTGACTAACGTACTGGCCACCTGCTGGCATAATGAGACAGCAAGAAAAAATCTGGAAACTAAACTTCATTTTCACCCTTGACTATTGTATGACACGCACACATCAATGAAACTAAACACATTTTTGCTATAAATTCAGTTAATTTTAGTTAGTTTTGTGAACACTCATTACAGTTTTAGTTAGTTTTCCTTTTTTTGTTTTTATTTTTATTTCCGTTAACGAAAATGTTTTTTCACTTCTAGTTTTCGTTATTTCGTTAGTTTTCGTTAACGATAATAACCTTGTGTATGAGAGTTGTTCTAGTGCAGCGAGTCTGCCTAGTTGAACATGCCATACAGAAACAGGTGGGGTGGAAGGGGCCTTCAAAACTTCTGAACTGGTGGACAGAACCAAAGAGCGTGGATGTAATTGTCCGGTGAATTGGTTTGGCAGTGTGAGCAGTTGTTGGTAGACGTAAAGCCCATCTTGAACATCCGATGACCTGTATAGTGCACTCTATGTAGTATTTTGTATTGAATTAATTGAAGACTGGGATTTCTGATTAGATGAAAGGTTTTTAAGCAAATCTGAGACCAGAAGTTTTGGTCTAAGTTAACTGATAAATCCGCTTCCCATTTTGCAATAGGAAGTGATGTTGATTCATCTGTTTTAGAAAGCATTCTGTATATTTTGGATAGTAATTTGGGGTTTTTTTGTTGTTTTTTTTAATATTTTTATTGAAAAAAGAAAACAACAGTACTTGCAGTTACCAAAATACAATCAACCTTTCTTCATTTTCCTAAGTAAATAAACACACATATATATGAAAAGAAAACCCACAACGCCCCCCCCCCCCCCCCCCCCCTCCCCAGTCCCACACAGATCAACACAACCATCAATTTGGGGGGTTTTAAGAGTAAGAAATTGAACCACACTTGGTGGTGTTTGTAGTTAAACTTGACCCGGTTTAAATTTCTTTTTTACTATGGATTTAATTTGTTGATATTCTAAAAATCTTTTCTTGTTGATCCCATATTGTGTAACTAGTCCGTCAAATGAAATTAATTCTGTTCCTTCTAGTATATGTTCTAAATATTTTTTCCTTTACCACTCCAATCTGAAAAGTTTATCATATTATTGTTTTGTAATATGTCAGGGTTGTTCCAGATAGGTGTACGTTTGCATGGGATTAATGAAGACGCCGTCAATTTTAGAAACTCCCACCATGCTGTCAGAGAAGAGCTGATGTTGATGCTTTTAAAGCATTCACGTCGTTGGATGTTTGAGCTGATAAATGGTAGGTCTGAGATCTCTAGATTATTGCAAAGTGCTTGTTCTACATCTAGCCAAGGTTCATCTAAGAGGGTATGTTTTAGCCATCCTGAGATAAACTGAAGCCTGTTGGCTAAGAAGTAGTGCTGAAAGTTAGGTAGTTCTAATCCTCCTCTATCCTTGGTCTTTTGTAGTGTTTTTAAGCTTATACGTGAGGGTTTATTTTTCCAAAGGAATTTGGACATACATGAATCTAGAGATCTGAACCAATCTTGTGGCGGTTTAGTTGGGATCATTGAGAATAAATAATTTATTTTTGGTGAGACCATCATTTTTATAGCGGCAACCCTTCCCATGAGTGATATGGGTAGACATTTCCATCTAGCCAGATCATCTTCTACCTTCTTTAAAAGTGGGATATGGTTTAATTTAGTTAGATCTGCAAGCTTGGGAGAAACATTAATACCTAAATATTTTATATTTCCCGATTGCAGTGGTGTAGAAGAGGAATTACAGTGGGGCAAAAAAGTATTTAGTCAGCCACCGATTGTGCAAGTTCCCCCACTTAAAATGATGACAGAGGTCAGTAATTTGCACCAGAGGTACACTTCAACTGTGAGAGACAGAATGTGAAAAAAAAATCCATGAATCCACATGGTAGGATTTGTAAAGAATTTATTCGTAAATCAGGGTGGAAAATAAGTATTTGGTCAATAACAAAAATACAACTCAATACTTTGTAACATAACGTTTGTTGGCAATAACAGAGGTCAAACGTTTACTATAGGTCTTTACCAGGTTTGCACACACAGTAGCTGGTATTTTGGCCCATTCCTCCATGCAGATCTTCTCGAGAGCAGTGATGTTTTGGGGCTGTCGCCGAGCAACACAGACTTTCAACTCCCACCACAGATTTTCTATGGGGTTGAGGTCTGGAGACTGGCTAGGCCACTCCAGGACTTTCAAATGCTTCTTACGGAGCCACTCCTTTGTTGCCCGGGCGGTGTGTTTTGGATCATTGTCATGTTGGAAGACCCAGCCTCGTTTCATCTTCAAAGTTCTCACTGATGGAAGGAGGTTTTGGCTCAAAATCTCACGATACATGGCCCCATTCATTCTGTCCTTAACACGGATCAGTCGTCCTGTCCCCTTGGCAGAAAAACAGCCCCATAGCATGATGTTTCCACCCCCATGCTTCACAGTAGGTATGGTGTTCTTGGGATGCAACTCAGTATTCTTCTTCCTCCAAACACGACGAGTTGAGTTTATACCAAAAAGTTCTACTTTGGTTTCATCTGACCACATGACATTCTCCCAATCCTCTGCTGTATCATCCATGTGCTCTCTGGCAAACTTCAGACGGGCCTGGACATGCACTGGCTTCAGCAGCGGAACACGTCTGGCACTGCGGGATTTGATTCCCTGCCGTTGTAGTGTGTTACTGATGGTGACCTTTGTTACTTTGGTCCCAGCTCTCTGCAGGTCATTCACCAGGTCCCCCCGTGTGGTTCTGGGATCTTTGCTCACCGTTCTCGTGATCATTTTGACCCCACGGGATGAGATCTTGCGTGGAGCCCCAGATCGAGGGAGATTATCAGTGGTCTTGTATGTCTTCCATTTTCTGATGATTGCTCCCACAGTTGATTTTTTCACACCAAGCTGCTTGCCTATTGTAGATTCACTCTTCCCAGTCTGGTGCAGGTCTACAATACTTTTCCTGGTGTCCTTCGAAAGCTCTTTGGTCTTGGCCATGGCGGAGTTTGGAGTCTGACTGTTTGAGGCTGTGGACAGGTGTCTTTTATACAGATGATGAGTTCAAACAGGTGCCATTCATACAGGTAACGAGTGGGGGACAGAAAAGCTTCTTACAGAAGACGTTACAGGTCTGTGAGAGCCAGAGATTTTCCTTGTTTGAGGTGACCAAATACTTATTTTCCACCCTGATTTACGAATAAATTCTTTACAAATCCTACCATGTGGATTCATGGATTTTTTTTTTTCACATTCTGTCTCTCACAGTTGAAGTGTACCTCTGGTGCAAATTACTGACCTCTGTCATCATTTTAAGTGGGGGAACTTGCACAATCGGTGGCTGACTAAATACTTTTTTGCCCCACTGTATGGAGGCAAGGCAAGGCAAGGCAAATTTATTTGTATAGCACAATTCAACAACAAGGTGATTCAAAGTGCTTTACAGAGACATTAGAAACAAAAACAAATAAAAAGCATGATTTAAAATTGATTAAAACAAGCAAACAAACTAACTAACTAAACACACACATTTCACACCTGTTCGCGCGATCTGAACCCTTATCGTAAGGGGAGCTACCAGTGGTTCTGTGGACGAGCTACTTTCTATTTTAAATTCCCTGAATTTAAAATACTCTCTAGACCCAGTCTAGACCCAGTTGGGGAGCTACCCAGAGCTCTAATCCCACACCTGTTCGCGCGATCTGAACCCTTATCGTAAGGGGAGCTACCAGTCCTTCTGTGGACGAGCTACTTTCTATTTTAAATTCCCTGAATTTAAAATACTCTCTAGACCCAGTCTAGACCCAGCTGGGGAGCTACCCAGAGCTCTAAACCCACTTAACAAACAAACAAACAAACAAACAAACAAAACAGTATATAAAATCAAAACAGATAAAATCAGAACAGTAGATAAAATCAGTAGTTAATGTAAGTTTTGAAATTTAAGCTTAACAAACAAACAAAACAGTATATAAAATCAAAACAGATAAAATCAGAACAGTAGATAAAATCAGTAGTTAATGTAAGTTTTGAAATTTAAGCTTAACAAACAAACAAAACAGTATATAAAATCAAAACAGATAAAATCAGAAATAGATAAGATCAGTAGTTAGTGTAAGTTTTGAAATTTAAGCTTAAAAGTGTGGATTTGGTGCTTTATTCAAATGCAGCTGAGAATAGGTGAGTCTTCAACCTGGATTTAAATAAACTGAGTGTTTCAGCTGATCTGAGGCTTTCTGGGAGTTTGTTCCAGATATAAGGAGCATAAAAGCTGAATGCAGCTTCTCCGTGTCTGGTTCTGACTCTGGGAACTGATAAAAGACCGGATCCAGATGACCTGAGGGATCTGGAAGGTTCATACTGGGTCAGGAGGTCACTGATGTATTTTGGTCCTAAACCATTCAGAGCTTTATAGGCCAGCATCAGAACTTTAAAGTCTATCCTCTGACGGACAGGCAGCCAGTGTAAGGACCTCAGAGCTGGACTGATGTGGTCCACTTTTTTGGTCTTAGTGAGGACTCGAGCAGCAGAGTTCTGAATGAGCTGTAGTTGTCTGACTGATTTTTTAGGTAGACCTGTAAAGATGCTGTTACAGTAATCAAGCCTACTAAAGATGAATGCATGGACTAGTTTTTCCAGGTCCTGTTGGGACATCAGATCTTTTATCCTTGAAATATTCTTGAGGTGATAGTAAGCTGACTTTGTTATTGTCTTAATGTGTTTTTCTAAGTTTAGGTCTGCATCCATCACTACACCCAAATTTCTCGCCTGGTTTGTGGTTTTTAGGTGTATAGATTGAAGTTCTCTGGTGACCTGTAATCGTTTTTCTTTGGCGCCAAAGACTATTACCTCAGTTTTGTTTTTGTTTAGCTGGAGAAAATTGTGGCACAACCAGTCATTGATTTCCTCAATGCATTTACCAAGAGCCTGTACAGGGCCTCGGTCTCCTGGTGACATTGTGATATATATTTGTGTGTCATCTGCATAGCTGTGATAGTTTATTTTGTTGTTGTTTATAATCTGTGCCAGTGGGAGCATGTAGATGTTAAACAGAAGGGGTCCCAAGATGGAACCTTGGGGAACTCCACATGTGATACTTGTCTGCTCAGATGTGAAGTTACCTATTGATACAAAGTATTTCCTGTTTTCTACGTATGTTTTGAACCAGTTTAGTACAGTTCCTGAAAGACCTGCCCAGTTCTCCAGTCGTTTGAGTAATATGTTGTGGTCGACTGTATCAAATGCTGCACTGAGATCCAGTAAAACTAAGACTGACATTTTTTCACTGTCTGTATTCAGACATATGTCATTGAACACTTTGGTCAGAGCAGTTTCAGTGCTGTGATTCTGTCTAAAACCTGACTGGAAGGCATCATAGCAGTTATTCTGTTTTAAGAAGTAATTGAGCTGTTGAGAAACTGCTTTTTCAATGATCTTACTTAAAAATGGGAGATTTGAGATCGGCCTGTAGTTGTTCATTTGTGTCTTGTCAAGATTGTCCTTTTTCAGTATAGGTTTTATTACAGCAGTTTTTAGTGGTTCTGGAAACACGCCTGATATTAAAGAAAAGTTGGCGATCTGTAACAGGTCTGACTCTAAAGTCTTTGAGACCTTTTTGAAAAAACTTGTTGGCAGGACATCTAAACAGCAAGAGGAGGAGTTCAGTTGACCTAAGATGTCCTCCAGGTCTTTGCTGTTAATAGGGTGAAACTGTTTCATGGTGTTTAAACAGTTTTTCGGTGGACACAGTACATATTCTGGATCTGCTGTTGATGTACCAATTGCTTGTCTAATTTTTTGGATTTTTTCTGTGAAGAATTTGGCAAAGTCATTGCAGGCCATGGTTGAATGAAGTTCAGCTGCCACTGACACAGGAGGGTTTGTTAGCCTGTCTACTGTAGAAAATAAGACCCGAGCATTATGGCTGTTTTTAGTGATGATGTCAGAGAAGTAGGACCTCCTTGCACTCCTCAGTTGTAAATTATAATTGTGAAGTTTCTCTTTATAGATGTCATAATGAACCTGGAGGTTTGTTTTTCTCCATCTGCGCTCAGCTTTCCTACACTCTCTTTTTTCTTTTTTCACCAGTGTGGAGTTTCTCCATGGAGACTTTTTCCTTCCAGAGATAACCTTCACCTTAATGGGAGCAATAGTGTCCATTACATTTAACATTTTAGCATTGAAGCTATTGACGAGCTCATTGACTGAACCTTTGGACAGGTCAGGTGTTAATGGGAAGACCTGGTTAAAAATTGCACTACTGTGTTCAGTTATACACCGTTTTGTGATCACTGTTGTTGATATATTTGTGTGGGCTGAGATTTTACTTTCAAAGAAAACACAGTAATGATCAGACAGGCCCACATCAGACACAGTAACCTTTGAAATGCTCAGGCCCTTGGAGATCAGTAGGTCAAGAGTGTGTCCTCTATTATGTGTGGCCTCTGTTACATGCTGAGTCAGCCCAAAGTTGCCCAGAGTGTTACTCAGGTCTTTAGTCCCTTTGTCCTGAGGGTTGTCCACATGGATGTTAAAATCCCCAACAATAATTACACAGTCAAAATCAACACAGATCACAGACAGCAGTTCACTGAGGTCATTAAAAAAGTCTGTGCAGTATTTGGGAGGCCTGTAAACATTAAGAAACACAACTTTGGATGGGGCCTTCAGCTGTAAAGCCACATATTCAAAAGACTGAAAACTTCCAGGAGATAGCTGCTTACATTGAAATGATTCATTAAATAAGACAGCAACCCCTCCTCCTCTCCTGCTCACCCTGGCCTCACTGATAAAACTGTAGTTAGGAGGGGTCGTCTCGATGAGAACAGCTCCACTGTTACTTTGGTCCAACCAAGTTTCAGTTAAAAACATAAAATCAAGGCTGTGCTCAGTGATTAAATCATTAATTAAAAATGTTTTCCCAGCTAAAGATCTAACGTTTAATAAAGCCAACTTAAGTGTTTTAGAGGTATTACTTGTCCCCTCGTGTTTGGGAGCAGTCTGTGGCACACAAGGTATGTTTACTATGTTTAAAGATCTTTTAGAGTGCAGCTCTCTGTGTTTTGACCAGGCCACATGTCTCCTTCTGTCACCTAAAAGTACAGAGATTTTAAAACCTTCTAGTAAACAGGGTCCCAGCTTCTCCTGGGAAAAGTCACCACTGCCATAATCCTCGCAGCCCGGACCCTCCACACATCACACATCAGACTGCGGAGACAAAGCATGAAGGTGGTAAGGAGGAACTAAGGGGGGCGAGGCTGGGCAATGTGACTTCGATTGCTCTGTTGAGGGTGGGGCTCGATGGCGAACCTTTGGCCGCTCTGGTGGGGGGTTTATGGGGGACAAAAAGGGATTGGGCCGGGGGGTAGATCTGAGCCCAGCATTGACCCGCTCCATCATCTCCTCGGTGAATTAGACGTAGGCTGTCGGGGATTCCCATGATGCATTGAGTTTTTCCTTTCCAGTCACCTTTCTCACTCACTATGTGTTAACAGACCTCTCTGCATCAAATCATATCTGTTATTAATCTCTGTCTCTCTTCCACAGCATGTCTTTATCCTGTTTTCCTTCTCTCACCCCAACCAATCACAGCAGATGGCCCCGCCCCTCCCTGAGCCTGGTTCTGCCAGAGGTTTCTTCCTGTTAAAAGGGAGTTTTTCCTTCCCACTGTCGCCAAAGTGCTTGCTCATAGGGGGTCATATGATTGTTGGGTTTTTATCTGTATCTATTATTGTACGATCTACTCACAATATAAAGCGCCTTGAGGCGACTTTTGTTGTGATTTGGTGCTATATAAATAAAATTTAATTAAATTGAATTGAATTTTGTATTTTGTAAGTGTTTTGGATTTTGTAAGTGTTTTGGATTTTATACGTGTTTTGGAGTTTGTACATGTTTTGTCTCTAGGGGCCACCGTAAGGTGCCATCTTCAGTCTCAGCTGACTGCAGGTTTCCAACCTTAAACAGGACATTTACACAATGACTGAAACCAGCACCACTGAATGAACAGTGTCATGACCATTGATCAACAACCACTGATCAAGAAGGTGACGTGATGACGAAATGTTTCTCACACTGAAAACGTCCAGATGAACAGAATAAACTTCTTGGGATTTCTGAGCAACTTTAGGCTCATGCAGAGGTCACATCAGTTGGCTTTGTTTGGTCCCTGCTGAAGTCTTGGTGGTTTGAAGTTGGCGTGTGTGTGTGTGAGAAAGAGTGAAAGAGAAAGAAAGCTCTAACTATATATGAAGCCCTTTATGAGTTTGCACAGATGCTTTTTGTATTAAAATGAGTTCATTCACGCTCTGAATCTGGTCCTCGTGTTGGGACCGATGGGGAGCACATCATTGATGTTTAGGAGACAGCTCAGATTCATTATGTGACTAAACAGGAAAACAAAGAATTTGTACAGCTTTTGTTTTTTTTCTACTAACAAAGAAGTAAAACTGAAGCATATCATATATCATACTCGTCTGCTTGAACCTTGGGTCAACACCTGAACGTGGACCGAGGTGGAACAATCTCCACCCACTGATAAGATAAACCATAAACCTTTGAGCTGCAACACGTCACCATCAGCTGACTTTAAAGGTTTGTTTTCGTCAACTGAAACCAGCAGAGAGCTCAGAGGTACATCAGAAGCAGGATGAAGAGAGGAGCCCAGGGGGGTCTATGTAATACTGGACTGGAGCTGGAGGACATGACAGGAAGAACCGTCCAGGTGAGTGGGATTTTCCTCATATGCAGCCAGCTGGAGCTTAACTCCTCAATGCTTAAAAATATTTGTACTCATAAAAACTTTATTCGATTGCTTGGTGGGTGTCTTTAACAGACTTTAGCAGAAAAAACAGTGTATCCAGGTGTCCTCAGGTATTTACTTGTCCTCAGGAATCAGGGTGTCCACAGGGATCCAGGTCCTCTGTGTCAGCAGCAGCTTGGTGGGTGTCTTATTACAGAGGTCGCTGGAGGCAGAAAAGAAGAAAGCTTACAGGTAAGTCCAGCTGAGCTCAGTCGTTGCAACAAGTCTGAGTTTGGTCTTCATCAAAGCTTCTTTTTCAGGATTTCAGGTGGAGGTCAAATACTGTGGTCTGGCTGAGGATGATGAAGATGACAAAGAGCAGAGGGACAAAATAGACAACATCAACAAAAACCAACAACTCAACAAAAAACTGCTCGATCACTTCAGACATCTGGCTGCAACCAACCAGGACACTGACCAGGTAACAATCAGTGAGAAGTGTCCGTATAAAATCAAACCATTTTTCTTTTCCTCTGTTTGTATTCATGTTTGTGTGTTTGTTCAGGTGGACCTTCAGCTTCTGGACCGGGCGATCTCAGACGGAGCTGATCCGAACGCCTCAGACAGATATGGACAGACCGTCCTGCACGAGGTCACACGGGAAGTCACTTCTGCCCTGTTAGCCGTTTGTTCACACACCTGCAGGACGGTCACTGAGAGCTTCTGGAGAGCTTGTGCTGTGTCTGTGTGGTACAGGTGTGTGTCTGCAGAGAACTAATGCAGGTACGTGTGTGTTCAGATCTCCAGAGCGTGGAGCGTGGATGTGATGCGGTTCTTCCTAGACCGGGGCTCAGACCTCCTGCGGCCAGATCAGTTTGGAGTCACTGCGCTGCATGTGGCCTCGGCGCTGGACTATCAGGACATGGTGCAGTTCCTGCTGGACCGAAAAGGTCTGTGGACACTAAAGCATGAACAGTGTGTGATGGGAAGTCATGTGATAGAGTCACATGACTGCATGTGTGTTATGATCAGCTGATCCGGAGGCTCGCACCTTTCTGGACAAGCAGACCCCGCTTCACTACGCTGCGAAGAATGATGCCGTCGGTTCGATCAGGCTTCTGCTGCAGGCCGGAGCCTCCATCAGCTGCACCGACTACAAACGCAGGACACCACTGCAGCTCGCCGCTAACGCAGGTACCACTGACACACACTGCAAAAATTGCCTGTTTAGAAATAAGGAAAAATAATAATTGACTTTAAAGAAGATCCTGACTATAATAAGTGAAATAAGATAATTACACTCGATAAGATTTCTTGAAATAAGAAAAATTATGTAGACAAGTATGTTTGAAGTCAGATCAACTGAAAACAAACCCGTCAGTAATGCTTTCAGTGTTGTTTCTTTTTCACTTTGAGAGGAAGGATCTTCTGGTCACCCGTCTGTCACAGGGCTAACAGTCTTGCCTGTGGACGATTTGGAATAAGCGATTAACTTCAATCTTTGGACTGTGGGAGAGAACCCAGAGGGGAGGCACAAGGCAGATGCTGGAGTTGAACTCAGAACCTTCTTGATGGAGGGAGTGGTGCTAGCTACTGGACCAGTTTCCTGTCCATGTTTTTAAAAGTCTGTACAAGAAAAAACTGCACTGCAAAAATCGATTTTCAAGAAAGTAAAAAAAAAACTTTGTTTCTGAACATTTTTTCGTATTTTTTGTCTAAAAAGAAACCATATTCTTACCAAGCAAAATTAAGCACATGCTAGGAAAATATGTCTAACTTTTCTATAATAAGATATTTCAGAGACAGACACTATCTCTACTTTTAAGATTAGGCTTAAAACTTTCCTTTTTGTTAAAGCATATAGTTAGGGCTGGACCAGGTGACCCTGAATCCTCCCTTAGTTATGCTGCAACAGGTGTAGGCTGCCGGGGGATTCCCATGATGCACTGGGTGTTTCTTCTTCAGTCAGCTTTTCACTTATTTACTTCGTTGCATTTGATTATTCGTTATTATTAACCCTTGGCTCTCTTCCACAGTACTTCTTTGTTGCGTCTTCCTCTGCTAACCTCCAGATGGCCCCGCCCCTTCCTGAGCCTGGTTCTGCCAGAGGTGTCTTCCTGTCAAGAGGAAGTTTTTCCTTCCCACTGTCTGATTGTAATCATCTCTTTGTGTCTTCAGAGCGTAGTGATGCAGCTCGTGTGCTGTTGGAGCTCGGGGCGGAGGCGGGGCTGAAGGACTCTGATGGACAGTTCTGTATAACAGCTCTGATTGGCCGGATGAGCCCAGTGGTATAACGTCCCACATAAAAACAACACAGCTGTGATTCGTTCACAGACATTGTTATGTAACATGTGGTTGTGTTTAGGCTCAGCTGGCTCTCAGTCAGTTCCATGTTTTCGACCGAATGACCAGGCAGCACTACTACTACCTGAACCTGCTGGAACCAGAACTACACTCACCTGAGGACCAGCTGTCAGGTGATACTACAGTGTGCAGTCTGGCGTACAGCAGCCTCACAGCTGCAGTAGTACTTCTGCAGTAGTGTTGATATTACAGCTGCTGGTCTTGCCTAACACCCCTCTGTCTGTCTGTAGGTGTGTGGGTCGGTGAGCCAATGTCTCCGGTAAGTTTCAACAGTAAGTGAAGGGATTCAAACCTCGGCATCCCCATTAGCACCACCTGAGCTACATTTAAAGAAAAAAAATCATCTTGTCCAGAGGGATCCCCATGATTTAATAAGGCATCCTATAATATTACTCATGGATTAGTGTCCTCTTAAACTAAAATTAGGATCAAACTGTAGAAAAAAAAATGATGATGATGCAGATGTTTACTGGGAGTTGGGGCGTCTACATGACTGAGTCAGGTTCCTTCACTAAGTGCCTGTCTGAAGTTCTAAACAGCTCTTTGGATCAACTCCTCGTCCTCTGAAGGATGTATGATGGTGTGGGTACACATCTACTCTGTGGCCTTGGGATCACCGCTCTGCTTTTTGTGTTGATGCGGTTATTTTAGCCTCATTGAGCTATCCTGATGGTTCACTGTCGAGCGTGAAGGGCAGAAAAGAGAACGCCTCAGGTTTAAGGTCATAGTCCTCAATAGGAAAAGGGTGGAGGCCGTACTCCAGAACAGGGACAAAGTGGAGGAGTTTAAGTATGTTGGGTTCTTGTTTAAGTGAGGGCAGACACATGTCAACACATAGTTTAGCACCATGACTGCAGTGACACTGTAGCTTTGGTGAAACCAAAGGTGTCCATTTACCAGCTGATCTACTCCCACCCTCATCTACACTCACAATAGTGATGGGATTTCCGGCTCTTTTTGGAGAACCGGCTCTTTTGGCTCGGCTCACTAAAAAGAGCCGGCTCTTCAGGTTGTTTTGTTGCTTTAATTAATTTATTATTAACAATAATATAAAATTATGCACAAAAGGAATTACTAATGTAAAAAAAAGTGGTTTTATTTATATATGTTTATATATAAATATATACGGTAGCCCCTAGAGACAAAGCACATACGAACGGCAAAACACATTTCTAGCGTTAACTGAAATTCCAAAACAGAGCTACATCACTTAAATTACACAATTGAAAGCATATGTGTATTGTTTGTGTATTTATACTAGAGATGGACCGATCCGATATTACGTATCGGTATCGGTCCGATACTGACGTAAATTACTGGATCGGATATCGGAGAGAAATAAAAAATGTAATCCAATCCATTAAATATCAAAAAAAGCACCTCACAAAACTTGCGACACAGCGTAACTCGCCTCATAACCGTAGCACGTTGCAGCAGTATGTGTCACGTGATAGAACGGCTGTGTGTATTTGTAGCCTCGCTACCAAACCGGCATTTCATCTCCGAGGAAGTTATCCCAGAGAGAAGTAAAGCAAGTGTGTAAGTTCATCTCTGAATGTTTGTAAAGCATTCCCACGTTAAGCTTAACAACCGATATATGGAGCGACTGCCTCTTCTTGCTGCTACTTCAATCATGAAACTGAACAATGATCTGATCAGCTGATCGGCTTTTCTGTCGCGAGTCCGTCTCTCTTGTTTGTTTTTGCACCAGAAAGAGGAAACCAGCGGCTGAACAACAGCAGCACGTTTAACCTTGATAAGCTGTTGTTAGAATTTATTTAATATTACTTTCTACACCAGGTTCTTTTTCTACGCAGCTGACGGCTGGTAATTGTGCAGGGGCGGATCTAGCAAAGGGGGGCCGATAGGGCATTAACAGGGAAAAGGGGGCACAAAGACATACTTTTCTTTCTTATTCTCATTTAAAATGTCTAGCTTTTAATAAATATTTATCTGAATCTTACACCCAAGTTTTAATCTGATCTAAAATGTATAGAAGTCCATTACTGTATATAGTAACTGTTAAGTCTAATATATCCTAGTAAGCTATAGTATTTTTTCCTTTGGGAAGATACCATCTGTGCAGTCTGCAGTTCTGTTGAAGAAAGATGTTGAATCTATTTAATTATTCTTGAAAAATAATTTATTTCTGTGCATTTTTTTTTCACACTGCATCAAATTAACGTTGATTACGTCGATTAAGCATCATGAGGCGGAGGGTGGGGGGTGGTTCCCTATTTTTTTTTGCTGGGAGTTGGAACCCTATTAGTTAGGTTGCTTAATATTTCTGCTAAGTACTCTTTAAAATACCAGAATAGGAAGGATGGAGCAGGTTTAAGTTTATTAGATTGATCAGTTTTGCTAAACTATGAAATATTTTGGGTGCAGTGTATTTTTTACATACAGGTATAACAGAATAGTATTATTGTTGTTTTTTATTTAAACTTGAGTATGAACTTATACAAAATGCAGCAAGATATTTAAAAAAGTTTTATTGATTAAAAAACACACTATATCGGATTCATATCGGTATCGGCAGATATCCAAATTTATGATATCGGTATCGTATCGGACATAAAAAAGTGGTATCGTGCCATCTGTAATTTATACACAAGCACTCATATATATTCAAATAATTTAAAAAAAAAAATTTTATTTACCTGTTACTACCACACACCAAATCCGGTCATTGGTAATTCTTGGCTTATGTAGCCACTAGGTAACAAAAGCTCAACACTGCGCCCTAGCATACTGGAGCACTTCTGTTGTGTTTTGTTTGTGCTATGGAGTTTTTACGTGTTTTGGAGTTCGTACGTGTTTTGGAGGTTTTACGTGTTTTGGAGTTCGTACGTGCTTCGGAGTTTTTACGTGTTTTGGAGTTTTTACGTGTTTTGGAGTTCGTATGTGTTTTGGAGTTCGTAGGTGCTTTGGAGATTGTACGTGCTTCGGAGTTTGTAGGTGTTTTGGAGTTTGTACGTGCTTCGGAGTTTGTATATGTTTTGGAGTTTGTACGTGTTTTGGAGTTCGTAAGTTTTTTCGAGTTTTTACGTGTTTTGGAGTATTTACCTGCTTCGGAGTTTGTACGTGTTTTGGAGTATTTACCTGCTTCGGAGTTTGTATGTCCTTCGGAGTTTGTATGTCCTTCGGAGTTTGTACGTGTTTTGGAGTTTTTACGTGTTTTGGAGTTCGTACGTGTTTTGGAGTTTGTACGTGCTTTTTCTCTAGGGGCCACCATAAATATACTTTTATTTATTCACTCCGCATAAAATGTAATAAATAAATCATATATCCTGTGCTACTGCGAGTGTAACTACCGCCCCTCCCCCCTCTTCCCAGCGCAAAGCACAAGGCTTGCATGCGGAGTGAAGCGGAAAAAAGTGAGAGAGAAAGAAAAAAAAAACCCACAGCTCCCAATAAGGAGCCGACTCGCGTTGTTCACTTCAAAGATCCAGCTCTAAGAGCCGTTTCTCTCGTGACCGACACATCACTAGCTCACAAGCTGTGCTTAGTGACCAAAAGTATAAGACTGAAGATAAATGAAGCAGAAACAAGCTTCCTCTGCAGAGGATCTGGGCTCAGCCTTACAACAGGGCAGGAGCCTGGAGTAGAGCCACTACCACTACACTACTTAAAACGGCTTCTAGTATGTGTCAACACAATTCTCATCATCCTTGGGCTAGGAGTCATTGCTTGAATAATTCATGGGTCAGAGTTCAGAGGGTCAATAACCAAAACCATCCAGTGAAAATGGTCAGGTACAAGGACTGTACTGAACATGAGTGAAAAGCAGCCAATGTCCAAAGAGGAACAAAATAAAATACATAAGCAATGGCTCATGACTTTTGCACAGCACTGCTTGACGGAGCTTAAGAACCAGTGCAGGTTATTTTTGTTTGATGGCATCAGTGCACAGAGGATTTTATTTTACGTGCTATAAATGCAGTCGGACATCAGCTGTACCTGTATCTGTTCAAGCTGCAGATGGTGATTCAGGAGGAGAAACTTGATCTCATCATGAATCCCGTCTTCCTCAAACTGATCCACGTCAAATGGAATCTCTACGGCAGGTAAAGTCTCTCTGACTGATGGTTATGTCAGGTGATAGGACACTTTTCTACCTGCATGTCTGTCTGTCCTGCTGACAGGTTTGGGGCATGGCTTCTCCTTATCCTTAACTTCCTGTTTAATGTTTCCTGGACGACTGTCGCTATCTCAGTGTCTGTCCACCGAGACTCACCTGATCGTTATGTCCTCCCCGAGGTAACCTGTCTGTCACACCTAACCTATCTATCTATGTGTCACCTGTGTATCTCTCACATGCGTTACTCTAACATTTATGTTACACCTGTCTGTCTCAGGACTGGTGGTGTGTCCTCTTTGTGGTCTTGGCGCTCCTGTTGACCCTAGAGGAAGTGCTAAGGGATGTGCGGGACATCCTGCGCTCAAGGAAAAAGCTCCACCTCTGGCAGCAGTTGGTGAAGCATCGTCTCCAGAGTGACCTGAGCTGCTCACATCCCATGTGGCCACAGGTAGGAATCAGGATGATGTGATGGACAGGAACAGGAAGTATCAGATATTTCAGGTGTATGTCTGTGAAGGTTCTCAGTCATCCAGGTCATCGTAGTCAAAGGAGCTTGCAAAGAAAAGTGTCTGGACTTCTTTAAGTTACTTGAAGACGTTTCACCTCTCATCCGAGAAGCTTCTTCAGTTCTAAGGTCAAATGGTGGAGAGTCCCAGATGTAGACAAAGCAGAGTTGTTCCTAAGAGCCTGCGCCTTGGATCCACTGTCAGGGGATACAGAGCAGACTTGATTCTACAGAGAGCACAAAATCACCTTTTAAGTGAAAGGATAAGACAGGTCCATTTCACTATAGATGCCCTCCAGATCAAGATCAGCCAGACCCTGCAGGAACTGGAAACCCTTCTACCCTCTCCAATCTTAGAAGAGGTTTACAAGTTTGTGGACAAGGCTCAGCGGGCCCAACACTCTAAAGGAAAAGAAAGACAACGCAGGAAATTTCACACCTTGCTTTCAAAAACACACACTCCTCATCCCGAACCTACACAACCCAGAGAAGAAAACACACCTGAAGACAGTCAGGAGAAATGGGTTAAGAACTTTTCAGACAGGATTCTCACTGAACCTGAAAAGAGAGTATTAGCCAAAGGACTACATTTTTCCATTTCTCCACAACAGTTGCCCATAGTGGACCTCATCACAGCCACAGAAACCGCCATACGGATTAATAAATTATCACAGACAGAAGCAGAGCAAATCAGGATGAAAGTCTCAGCCACGCTCTCCAGTGCCAAAGTCCCTCCATCCAACCTCACAATACAGGAAAAGAAGGCCGTTGCTTCCCTGAGCAAAGACCACAGCATCACTGTTTTACGAGCTGATAAGGGAAGATGCACCGTGGTCCTAAACACTACAGATTACCATACAAAGATCACTACTCTCCTCAGTGACAACAATACCTACGAAGCCTTAAAGCGAGACCCCACAAGCAGCTACAAAAAGAAAGTTATAGTTTGCCTTCAAGACTTTGAAAAGGACAAAATTATTGACCACCTTACATATCACCGCCTTTACCCAGGGGATGCCATACCCTGCATTTACGGACTTCCTAAAATCCACAAGGAAGCTGTCCCACTCAGACCCATAGTCAGTAGCATAAACTCAGCCACTTATAACATTGCTAAACACCATCAAGAACTCCACCGACTTCACCGACAAGGTCCAGAAACTTACCCTGGATCCAGATGAAACCATGGTGTCCTTTGATGTAGTCTCTCTCTTCACTTGCATACCCACCACGGAGGCCGTGGAGACTGTCAGAAAACGACTACAAGAAGACGGCTCCTTGGAAGACAGGACCAACTTCACACCCGATCAGATCTGCACACTGTTAAACCTCTGCCTCACCACTACATATTTCAAATACAACGAAGGCTTCTACAGACAAAAACATGGCTGTGCCATGGGCTCCTTCGTGTCACCTATTATAGCCAACCTTTACATGGAGGAAGTGGAAAGGAAGGCTCTTGGCTCTTTCAAAGGAAGAGTACCCAGCCACTGGTACAGATATGTGGACGACACCTGGGTCAAAATCAAGACACAAGAAGTGGAATCTTCACTGCGCACATTAACGCTGTGGATAAAAACATCAAGTTCACCAGGGAAGACACAAAGGACAACTGTTTGCCTTTCCTGGACTGCGCTGTGCACATTGAAGAGAACGGCAACCTCAACATCGAAGTTTACCGGAAGCCCACACACACGGACCAGTACCTCCTCTTTGACTCCCATCACCCTCTGGAACACAAACTTGGAGTAATCAGGACCCTACACCACCGGGCAGAACATGTTCCCTCTAAGCCTGAAGGAAAAAAGAAGGAACACACACATGTAAAGGAAGCACTCAAAACGTGCGGCTATCCTAAATGGGTGTTCTTAAAGTCAGCAAAGAGGCACAGAAAAGAAGACCAGACACCAGCGAGGGAGGATAAGAAGGACAGACGCAACAACATTGTCATCCCCTATGTATCAGGTGTATCAGAGAAACTCAGGAGTTTTCTCCAAGCATGACATCCCAGTGTATTTCAGACCCAGCAACACGCTCAGACAAAAACTGGTTCACCCGAAAGACAAAACGCCAAAACACAGACTTAACAATGTGGTGTATGCTGTACAGTGCAGCGAGGAATGCCCAGACCTCTACATTGGAGAGACCAAACAGCCACTTCACAAGCGCATGGCACAACATAGTAGAGCCACCTCCACAGGACAAGACTCAGCAGTCCATCTGCATTTAAAAAAGGTCAAAGGTCACTCTTTTGAAGATGCCAATGTTCACATTTTGGACAGAGAGGACAGATGGTTTGAAAGAGGAGTGAAAGAAGCCATCTATGTCCACTGTGAGCGACCATCTTTGAACAGAGGCGGGGTTTACGACACCAACTCTCTGCCATCTATAATCCAGTTTTGAGATCCCTTCCCAGACGCCTTAACGCCCACTCACATCCTGGGCCAGCTGACCTCAGGAATTCGCATGATAAGGTGGGGCCAGGTTTCACAATGAACACACCCAAAACTCTGGCTGATTGGGACCCACACCCAGTTTCACACCTTGGCTCAGGCGATTAGAGGATCATCAGGGGGTCCTTTTGTCCCTCTGTGGGGGGTCACTCCCACTAGGTTTATATCTGGGACTCTCCACCATCTGACCTTAGAACTGAAGAAGCTTCTCGGATGGGAGGTGAAACGTCTTCAAGCAACTTAAAGAAGTCCAGACGCTTTTCTTTGCAAGCTCCTTTGACGTTTCAGGTGTATGTTGTGTTTACAGGAGAGAGAGTTTCTACTAAACCAGTTCAAACTGGTTGACAGGAAGAGAGGAAGCTACTGCCGGGACCTGTGGTACTGACACACACACACACACACAGAACAAAAACCAAATGTAATCATGTGTGAAACAATCACTTTATTACATTTTAGCTTCACTATGTCCCAGTGTGAATGCATGGTCAGAGCAATCAGAAAGAGTATCTGCATCACAATGGACATCAGGTGTGCAGATCAATATCACAGCAAGAAATCAGGACATTGAAACCCCCACCATCAAAAGTATAACGCAGAGAAATCAGGTTCAGCTCTAGTATCTACTATCTAGTATCTAGTATCAGTCCACATTAATCCACTGAAGGAGGCGGAGAAAAAGCTCAGAAAAGGTTAAAATATGGTTGGTGTGATCTTTAAATGATCATTTGCATGGATCAATGAAAAAGGAAGAAATTCATCATCAGCTGAGCAGGGGGTAGATAAGAGAAAAGAGTGAAAACGTCAAAAGAGCATCTGGCTGTACTTTTGTGATTGTTGAGAATGAGAAGCTAAGTGCATCATTTTTTAAAAATAGCAGCTGGATAAAGAGAAAATTGCTTCCTTGAAAGAGAATAAATGTGCAGTTCAGTATTGAATATTAAATGGTAAATGGCCTGTATTTATATAGCGCTTTACTAGTCCCTAAGGACCCCAAAGTGCTTTACATATCCAGTCATCCACCCACACACATTCACACACTGGTGATGGCAAGCTACATTGTAGCCACAGCCACCCTGGGGCGCACTGACAGAGGCGCGGCTGCCTCGCCTCTGTCAAAAATTTACTATTACAAAAAAATAAACTATACATAAAGTGTGTTTGAATGGCAGCGTTGCAGAAATGTGTGCATGTAGCACAGAGCCATGGCTTGGAGTCTGAATGAGTCTCACAGGCCTGATAGTGCGCTTCTAGCCATTCATAATTATAATTACAATTTATAATTCTTAATTTGTTTAATCTGCTGCTCTCCGTAAATAAGCACAAGCAGGAATGTTGAACTTTTAACTGTGTTTCAATAACTTTTACAGCTTTTCCTTCTGATAAAAACCTCCCTTATGGCCATTCATACAACACAAAGTCATGAAGCCATAAACCATTAAATGACAGAATAGTTTCTGTTTTTCACTTCCTGCAATAATCATAAAGAGCACAAGTCTGTATAGTTAGAAAAAAAAATCTGAACAGTGTGCGCAATGAGCTAGCAGACCTTTTTCTGTAATTTCACTCATTTATTTCTTATAGTTTAAAGAGTTGTGCTGACAGATTTCCTTCTTTATCACAGCAATTTTTCTTCATCCATCCACTTCTTCTTCATTCACTTATTCGGGGCATGGGTAGCGGGGGCAGCCTAAGCAGAGAAGCCCAGATTCAAGATTCAATTCAAGATTCAAGAGCTTTATTGTCAATACAACAGTATACACAGTATACTGTTTCACCCCAAGCCTCCCATGGTGCATTTATAAGTATATTAAAGATATATCTCCAAGAGATATAAAACTGGGATTTACAAATAAATAACGTGCTAAATTTCGGTAAAATTAAGGTAAGGCAATTAAGGTACTAATCACTAACTACACAATACTAGCTGTATGATAAAGAAAGACAGGACAGAGACAATACAAAGTGGATTGTGCAGCGGTATTGAATACCAGGTTCAAGTTATTGTCAGGATTTTACAGACGAGACATGACAAAGACACGTGCAAAATGTGCAAATGTAGTATAATTTAGATGTGTGCAAACAGGCATATTAAGCAGGTGGATTGTGTAAGTTTAAGTCTTTTGATGAGTATTGTAAGGTATTTATAAGGGTGTTTGTGTTTATCAGTCCTTTTGTGGTAGTGAGATGAGAGCTTTCCCTGCTTGGGGGAAGAAGCTCTTGCAGTGTCTGGTCGTTAAGTTTTGATACTGCGAAACCGTCTGCCAGATGGAAGGAGGGAGAACAGTGCATGTGAGGGGTGGAAAGTGTCCTTCACTATGCTGTTCACACATTGGATAATGTGTTTGTGGTTGAGTTGGGAGATGGGTGGGAGAGGGCCTCCAATGATCCTCTCTGCTGTCCTCACTATCCACTGCAGAGACTTCTTTTCAGCGAGGGTGCAGATCCCGTACCAGATAGTGATGTAGCAGCAGAGGACGCTCTCAATGGTTCCCTGGTAAAATGCTGTGAGAATGCGAGGAGGGTAGGGATGGGCATGGATAAGATTTTTACAATTCCGATTCCATTTTCGATTCTGTTTAACGATTTGATTCTTTATCGATTCTCTTATCGATTCTTATTTTTAAAAAAGGAGAACACTAAGGTCGATTAGCTTAGAACTTTGTTTTATATCTTCTCTTTGAACAAGATAGAAAATTAGGAGTAACGTGGCCTTACAAACCCAACAGTGAGATCTTAAGAGATCCACAGTGATAGGTTTGTAGCTTGAACCTATTCGCTGGAACGTTGAAGACAATATAATTACACAGCAAGCAAGACACAAAGTAGGCAAAGTTCTTCTTGTTACTCATGCATGAGGGAGACCTGCCTGGAGCCAAGTGTTGTCCCACCACTTGACCTCCGTCAGACTCTCAGCCAGCCCACAGCACTCCTTTTATTGTGGTTACATGAATATGCATAGGGTCATTAACATATAACATCTTACATAGGTATACATGTGAACAAAGAATACTGTGTGTGTGTGTGGGGGGGGGGGGGGGGGGGGGATCAGAGTGTGACCCCATAAATGACTTCCCTAAACCTGCTGGTCTGGAAGTCCAACAGTTCATCTAAACAAAAGGCACTTAGCCTAAAACAGATACAGCCACGTTTATCCTGCCATAAAACAATAAAACAGGGTATGACCTCTTCTCATGCTCCCAGGATGTAGGTGTGCATTCCAGTGTGGAATACACACCAAGCCTTTGCAGCCTGCTAAAGATCACACATCCTATCACTACACAATTGATTATACACCTCTAAGCATATATGGTTAAATATTTCTAAGCATAAATGACAATCAACAATACAAAACCTAACACACAGCCTCTTCAATGGGGTGTCACAGGGTCCCCAGGAAAAAACATTGTAAATGTAAAATAATAAAATAAATATTCTTCTGTAGCAATAACAAAGTATAACATAAATTATTCTGTAGCAATTACACAAGAATATCCAGTAATGTCCCTGCCTACAATTAAACACATTCACTTACTGAAAACCATCTGCTGTGGCAAACGGCTGCAAGCCTTTGACCACAAACTGAGTCTCTGCTCGGTGACATTCGTCTATCCTGCCTGAAAGGAGACGCTACCGGTAGACTGCAGCGAGAACTGCCAGCATCTGAGCCAGACTCTGTCTCTCTCATCATGGTCACTAAATGCACAGTAATGGCAGGTTTGTAATAAGGCAGATCGCGCTAACATAATATGCACTGTTGTTGATTATTTACCTGCCGCATTAACGGGAGAGGACGTGCAAACGTTACCGCTGCTGCTGGGTTGAGATTCACGAGTCGAGCGGAATTAAAAACACGACATTCATTTAAGGTCATCGCGTGTTTTGTGAGCAAATGCTTTTGCATATTCGTAGTGTTTCCTCCCTTAAATGAAATATCTACTTTGCAAGTATTGCAAGTTGCCCTGTTGTCATCCGTTCTCGTAAAGTATGACCAAATTTTTGAGCGTTTGAGCCACTGTGTTTCCTGCCAGGTAAATGACGCTCCGCAACGTGCTGACGTCATTCGGGGCGACTGGAATCGATAAGGGAATCGTTTGCAAAAATGACAAACAATCCCAAGGAATTGAAACAGTGGGAACCGGTTCTCAACAAGAACCGGGTTTCGATACCCATCCCTAGAGGAGGTAGACTGGCCTTCTTCAGTTTCCTAAGAAAGTGAAGACGTTGTTGGGCTTTCTTCATGATGGTGGTGGTGTTCAGGTTCCAGGAGAGGTCAGCTGATATGTGCACTCCCAGGAACTTCACACTGTTGACCATCTCAGCAGCAGACCCGTTGATGTGCAGTGGGGTGTGGATCATTGAGCTCTTCCTGAAGTTAGCAACCATCTCTTTAGTCTTCTGAGCATTTAGAGACAGGTTGTTATTCTGATACCAGTCCACCAGGTGTTGTACCTCCTCTCTGTATTCAGACTCATCGTTGTTGATGAGACCCACCACTGTTGTGTCATCTGCAAACTTGATAATGTGATTTGAGCTGTACTGTGCAGTACAGGCATGTGTTAGCAGGGTGAACAGCAGTGCACTAAGCACACAGCCCTGTGGCGATCCTCTTCTCAGTCTTCTGCACTAAGGGACACCCTTCGAACATGGTATTTGTTATGGACAAACTGTTTGCACAGAAATCCAACAACAAAACACTGCTCTGAAGTCTTCCAGTAGGACAATAGAGTCCCCAGGTGGAGCACTCAGGGACACCAATAAGGCTAAACCATCATTTGTCGCATAAGCACAGACAACAGTCAGGACCCGTTCCCCAACCCAAAGGCACAGGGAAGAAATCCTCTCATCCACTGGGAGAAACCCCAACATACATACCTGGTCCCTCACCAGGCAAAGAAGGACTAAGTGGGACAAATAAGTCTCACTCAATAAATTTATAATGATAATAAATTTTATTTATGAAGCACCTTTCAAATGGTAAATGGCCTGCATTTGTATAGCGCTTTTCTAGTCCCTAAGGACCCCAAAGCGCTTCACACTACATCCAGTCATCCACCCATTCACACACTGGTGATGGCAGCTACATTGTAGCCACAGCTGCCCTGGGGCGCACTGACGGAGGCGAGGCTGCTGGACACTGGCGCCACCGGGCCCTCTGACCACCACCAGTAGGCAAACACGGGGTTAGTATCTTGCCCAAGGATATTTGGCATGCAGCCAGGAGGCAGCCTGGGATCGAACCACCGACCTTCTGATTAGTGGCTGACCTGCTCTGCCACCTGAGCTACAGCCACCCGACAAGACACCCAAGGAAAATTAACAATAGAATAAAACACATAATAGAACAAAGACAAAATGAAGAACAATAGAACAAAAGCACAAGATAAAATTAACAAACATTGGGTTCACAGTGAACTTGCAGATTTGAACAGATGGGTTTTGAGTTGAGATTTAAACTGGAGGAGAGAAGCAATGTTTCTTATATGTGGGGTCAGAGAGTTCCACCGCCTGAGAGCAGAGCAGCTCTGGTGATGAGGCGGAAGGAAGGCACAGTAAGCTGGATAGAAGAAGAAGATCGAAGTGAGCGGGCAGAAAAGGTAGTGCATAACAGGTCAGAAAGGTAAGGAGGTGCGAGGTTATGAATGGCCTTGAAGGTGAGCAGAAGAAGTCTGAAAATTATCCAGAATTTCACTGTGAGCCAGTGAAGTTCCTGAAGAACAGGTGATGTGCTGGTAGGAGGGGTTCTGGTGAGAATGCGAGCAGCAGAGTTCTGAACCAGTTGAAGCTGATGGAGGGATTTTTGGGGGAGACCATGAAAGAGAGAATTACAACAGTCAAGGCAGGAGGACAAGAATGGACATAGGCTGTCTCCCAATTCAGGGTCTGCAGCCTTAAAGGCCGCATTTCAAGGCCGATTACGTCACAGCGGCGCGCCGAAGGCTGTCCCAATTCAAAGGCTGCTCGAAATGCGGCCCTGAAATGCCTCCTTCATTTCCCTGAATTTTAAGGCTGTGGCAGAGTAGACTTCGTGGTCCCATATATCCCACAATTCATAGCGCGGCAGTCGGTGTGGAGAATTCTGCCGCAGACGGCAGAAGCGGAGCGGCCGAAGAGTAAACTGTGAAAAGTAAGTACTGAATATTATGTCACTTATTTATGTGCAAATGTTTAATACCATTAAACATTACTGTTGCCCACATGTCGGCAAAGTCATGTGACATTAGTGACGTTTGTACTAACTTGGTTTTAAAGCCTTTACTTTAAAATATACGCCGTTCAATAGCTGAGCTTAATCTCACAGAGAATGATCAAAGCTCATGTAGAAACAAACAAATGAACAAAAGATTTTCTCCTTCATTTCTGTCAAACAAAGCTGTACGACACATTTCCAGCTGTTAGTATCATGGTTGCTAGGAAACCTGGGCAGCGCAACGGAGGCTTTTTTTTTAAAACTTTATTGACAAACAACAGTATCAGCGCAACGGAGGCTAGACCGTCCCATTTCACAAGCCTCGCACTTCCGGCCTTAGCGGTCTTAGAGTACACGGCCCTTGAGGATCGTTGAGGCTGCGTACTTTAAGGCTGCAGACCCTGAATTGGGAGACAGCCATAGACTGGGTGGAAAGAGAAGGACGTAACCTGTTAATGTTGTGTAGATGGAAACAGGCAGAACGGGTGAGATTACTGATGGGAGAGTTAAAGGATAGTGAACTGTCTAGGATGACACCAAGGCTCTTAACCTGAGGAGAAGGGAAAACTGTGGAGTTATCGATAGTGAGAGAGAAATGATTAGCCTTCACTAGGTTGGATTCAGTGCCAATAAGGAGGATTTCAGTTTTATCCTCATTGAGCTTAAGAAAATTAGAGCTGAACCAGGATTTTAGTTCAGATAGGCATTCTGTAGGGAAAGAAGGTGGGAGGGAGGAATCAGGCCTGATTCACCTCAGCAAAAAAGTGAAGATCAAATTTGTGGAAAATGGTACCTAGAGGGAGGATGTAAATTATGAAGAGAAGAGGGCCTAAGACTGAGGCTTGGGGTACACCAGAAGTGACCAGGAATAGATGAGAGCGGAATGATTTCAGCTGAATAAACTGGGACAAGGAGATATGATTGGAAACAGGCTAGGGGTGTGTCAGAAATGCCGAGAGAGAAAAGTCTGTTTAGAAGGATGGAGTGAGAGATGGTGTCGAAGGCTGAGCTCAGATCCAAAAGGACGAGAATGTTGAGAAGACCAGAGTCAGCTCCGAGAGGAAGATCATTAGTAACTTCACGTAAAGCAGTTTCTGTACTGTGACATGAACGAAAACCAGAAATCTCTTGTAAATGTTATTATTAAGCAGGTGTGAATGAAGTTGAGCTGCAACCGTTTTTTCAAGTGTTTTAGAAATGAAAGTTAGGTTAGAAATCAGACGGAGGTTGTTAAAGGGCTAATTTGGACTAATCAGGACTAATTTGTCATGGGAGACCATACCAGGGGCCAAAAGCCCCTTGACAACATAGCCCCTAGGATCCTTGGGACACACAAACCCCTCTGTGACTTCTTTACACCAACAGGAAGTTTCACTACACCCACGGCACCCCAGCTCCACTTGTGCCCATGTTGTTCTCTCCAGGTATCTGTCTGCTCGTCAGTGTTCTCACCCATTTGGCTGCTGTGTGCTTCATTTTACATTTTGAGTCCTTGTCTTTTCGTTTGTTTTTCTCTTCATTAGATTAACTAGATTTTCACAACTGACTTTTGTAAAGTTTCTTTATTCTTTCCCAAATTTTAAAGAAACCTCAACTCTCTGTTGTATTAATTCATTTTTTAATATCTGAAGATGTCGTCTTGTTGGATCATGCTGATGGGTTTGTGTGATTTTTCTGAAGTTTTTACAGATGCATATTTGCTTTTTCAGAGGTTATATTCATGAAATCTTTATTTAAAACTTTTTTAAATCACAAAGCAACACTCTGACTTCAGGAATGTCTTTGACTGGCTGGTGTACTTTCTGCTGACTGCATCGTTCAGTGTCCATGTGGCCGATGTGATTGGACCGTCCACCATTCTTAACACCATGAGTTTGCGTATGTTCTCCATCACCATTGTCTTCCTGTGGTTGCGACTCATGAAACACGTCAGAGGCTTCAGGTACTGAAAAGCTACAGTCTACTGCAGAACCGTATGGCTATTGCACAGATAAAGTTTAGTGTGTACTTGCAGGCTGATGGGGCCGTTCATCGTCATGTTGGGGAAGATTGTTGGGGATGTGATGCGTTTCCTGTTCCTCTACGCGGAGATCTTCATCCCGTATGCCTGCAGCTTCTGGATCATGTTCGGAGGTCTGTGTGTGGGAGTAGGTTGGTGTGTTGGTAGTTGATGACATCATGATAACAGTAAGTTAACCCTGCCCCCAGGGATGGCTTCAGTTCCCAGCATGCAGTCTGTCCTGGGCCTGCTGTACAGTCTGTATCGGATCACTCTGGTGGACGAGTACGAGTACGCTGCCATGGTGGCTGTGGATGATGTCATGGCTCCTGTGCTGTGTGGGACGTTTCTGGCAGCGTCTTCAATCCTGTGTGTTAACCTGCTGATTGCCCTGCTGACTGATACCTTCCAGAGGTCAGAGGTCACACCTGCATTTGATAAAACTTTATGTTGGGGGGCAGAAACTGGGACTGCTGCACCAACAAGCTGAAGTCAATAATCATTTCAGCTTGTTATAAACAGCCGCTGTGAGAGTAGCAGGGGCGGATCTACGGGGGTGGCATGATCCTAGAGCCACCCTAGTTTGCTTAGCAAAATGCTGTTTATTTAAAATAATAAGCTAGCATTTGGACTTTGAGCCTGGCTGCAATTAACACTCAATATAAATTCTAAAACTAAATATATTGCATAGTGTTACCTCCCCTCCTCCACACACACACACACACACACACACACACACACACACACACACACCACTAAAAAGTGGTTTAGCCCATAGCACGGACTGGCTTTATTTCTTGTTGTCAGTAGCAACCGATGCTGACAATTGTCCCACACAATCATTTTGAATCAATACGTGGACATTTTCAGATTTCAGCACAGGCGGTTGGTTGTTACACTCTGGAAATGGAATGAATATGAGTGTTATTAACCCGCTGGGGTCGACACGCGCCGCACCCCCGAATCACGTGACCGATTTAAGCGGACATAGCTACGAGCTGCAGACATGCTGAGTCTCCATTTCAGCTTGTGTTCAAGACTTCAAACTATATGCCAGTTTTCCATTTTATTTTATTTTATTTATTTATTTATTTTTTTAACCTTTATTTAACCAGGAAGATCCCATTGAGAGTTAAAAAATCTTTTTCAAGGGAGACCTGGCCAAGATTGGCTGCAGCAAGTGTCTCACAGTTACAGAAATTACTAAATCAAACACATGCAGCAACAACACACATGCAATACAACTTTCTAAATACTATCTTACGTTTTGTGCGGGAAGAAATGGTGAAAACCACATTTTCTAAGGACAGTGCTTGGATCATCATGTGTGCACCACCAGCTGACAGCTGCTATGAGGTAAACATGCTGCTGTGCATTTTGGACACACATCTACACTTTGGTCTCATCTGTCTGAAGGACATTGTTCCAGAAGTCTTTGTGTTTCTTGATAATGTAACTGCTGATAGAAGCAGCAGGATGATCTGTGAGGTGTACACGTCAACACTCTCTGCTCACATTCAGACTAATGCAGCACTTCCAAGTGCAGAGGGATAATGAGCCAAAGCAACAACGCCACATTTTAGGAAGATACATTTGATTTCTCTGCTTTATGTCTCAGTAAAATCCACTAATTCCAAACATTCTGTCGCCTCATTTCATGTTAAAAATGTCACAATGCCCCAGTCATTCTTAAGAGGATTATGTACAAAAATATATTTTAAAAAATCACATCTTGACTTTATTTAAAATGAGAGAACAAGTGTGTGTGTCTATGTGTTTTAGGGTTCACAATAACTCACAGGCCAATGCTATGATGCAGCAGGCCGCTGTCATCCTGCAGGTGGAGGAATCCATGCCCCTCCTGCGTCATTTCTACGACAACCAGTACATCTCCAGCCACTGCTCGCCATTGGTCGAACCCTCTGATGATGGCATCACAACAAACTTGCATTACCATGATGAGATGGGACGAATTACAGTGCAGATCAAAGTGCGTTTCTGAAGAACAAATTCTGATCTAAAGTCATGTGCTTCAGGTTCTCATGGTATCTGTGTGTCTGCAGGAGGTTCTAGACCAGTTCTTGGTCCTGCAGCGGGAGGCGGAGACCACAGAAGGTCCACGGTTAGCAGAACTCCATCACTACTGACACACAATTCTTCTTCATTCAGCTTCTCTAATGTGGATTCTCATTCAGAGTCCAGATGGACCAGGACCAGCAGAACCAGCAGGAGACCCAGAGGAATAAGTGCCAGCAGAGCCAGGAGCTTCAAGAGGACCATGATAAACAGAATCAGAACCAGGACAACAAAGACAAATGTCGCCAAATCCTACAGAGGCAGACCCAGGAGCTTCAGGCCTTGCGAGCAGAGCTGAAGGAGCTCCAGACTCTGGTCTTGCAGCTGGTTAAAACCAAGACCAACTCTGTATAAGAGCTGTGGGTTAGACTGGGAGGAATGTCAGAACCATTGTTTCATGTTTCTGTTTCTCCAGAATCTCCTCTGGTCCAGGACTTCCTGTTTAATTGTTATTTACAAACTCTCATAAATGAAAATACCAGTAAGAAGTTTGCTAAAGGTTCAGTGTCATTCATCTTTAGCTGGTATTTTGGTAGCCATCTTGGAATGAATGTGGACTGTTATTTGAAAATAAAGTCCCCCCCCCGAAAAAATAACATCACAGCTTCATTAATGGTTCAGTCCAGAGACATTAGCTGTGTCCCAATTCAGAGGCCCCATCCTCCTCAGGACCCGGCCTTCACAGTCTACGTGGGCCGGGTTCTCCGAAGACTGAGAAGGCCGGAAGTGTGAGGCTGTGAAATGTGATGGTCTAGCCTTCAGATCTGCGTCACCGCTGTCTCGGTGGAATTTAATAAACTCAGCCGTCTGCTCCTTGCTATCTAAAATATAACAGGACACTGGCGTAAACTCTCGACCATCTCACACTTCTGTTTAATCAGTTTTCTGTTTGACGTTTATTCAGCTGTGTGAAAACTAGAACTTTAATTTCAGCCAAACTGATTTACTCAGAAACAAATAAAACACTGAAAGAAGCCAAACAATAACATTTTTAAGTTATCTAAGTGACTTATATATCATGTTTAACCTGAGTAGTGAAGACTGCAGGGGATTGAAACAGGGGCGGATCTAGAGAAATTTTCTTAGGGTGGCAAAATCAAAGCCTTTTTTTTTTCAAACACATATGCAGGTGGTTACATATGGTTAAAATTATTCAAATGCAGTAAGTATACACGTTTTTCATATAAACAAAATTACATAACTTAATTATTGTCTGTAACCCACATAATTAAACACTTTAGTTACATAAAACATGTGAGTTTTGATGTTATGTACTGTATAGCCTGTATGATAAATAAATATGTAGCCCAATAAGTATCCAGAAAAGCTACACAACATCGGGCGGTTCATTTACAAACACAGGTCTAACTCCAGTTAGAAAATAATCAAAGTGTTACATGCTTAAATTACACAAAATGTCAGAAATCTGCACTGTCAAGAACAAAAATGTAAACCTAATTCTTCATGATTTGTTGGAGTCACCCTCCGAGGTCCAAAATATAACTGGTCATTTTGGACATTTGTATTTCACCTTCAAATTCTTTCATTTTATTTTTTTCCTGCCTTGCTTGGTATTGTGGAGGTATGTAATAACGACAGGAGAGGTCTCAGTGTCTCACTCCAACTTTATTAACTGACTCTCAGAACTTCACATATAGTGAGCGCCAAAATCTCCACCCCAACACTTCCCTTCAACTTGGGTGTGAGTGGAGCCACCTGGTGGTCCGCCACACATACCCCCCCCGAACACACAGTTAGGTCTCTATTCAGTCCAGGACCCTGGGTCTAAGCAAACGACCCGAACGACTGAACCTGGGAGGGAGAGAACAGGCAGAGGAAGGTCCATCCTGTGAACGAGGCTGGTGAAGGCGAGCAGGAAAGGCAGGAGGAGGCTCAAACGCCGGTGGTCCGGGGGTAGTCCTGGGGGGAAAACCAGAGTTTGTCAACCCCATCGAAGGAGGGCGGCCACGGCGAGGGGCCTGGGCCGGCACTACATTACCGTCCGGAAAAACGTGCAGGTTTAAGTCTGTCAACACACACAGTCTCCCTTCGACCCCCAAAATCCAAAACAAAATGTTTCTGGCCCGGTTCATTAACCCTGAATGGGCCGTCATACAGCGGCCGCAGCGGTGTCCTGTGGGCATCGTGCCTGACAAAAACAAACTTAGCAGTCTCTAAAGTCTTTGGAACAAAGGTGTCAGGCACGCAATGGTGCACCGGACCAGGAACCCTAAGCGAGTGCAAAAGCGGGTTGAGAGATAGCACCGATGGATCGAAGCAGGGAGGAGGATTTTCGGACAAGAATTCTCCAGGCACGCAGAGGGGCTGACCAAACACTAGCTCAGCTGGGGAAGCGCTGAGATCCTCCTTAACCGCAGAGCGCAGCCCAAGCAAAACCCACGGGAGGCGGTCAACCCAATTGCCATCCTTTAAGGAGGCGCGAAAAGCAGCCTTAAGCGACCGTGGGAACCGTTCACACATCCCATTAGCTTGCGGGTTGTATGCAGTTGTGCGGTGGACTTTAGCCCCCAGTCCATCAGCCATGGCTGACCAAAGCTCGGAAATGAACTGGAAGCCTCTGTCTGACGTAATGTCCGCGGGTGGGCCGAAACGTGAGACCCAGCTTGACAAAAACGCCTTGGCCACAACTGCTGCGGTAGCGGACGCCAGGGGGACCGCCTCCGGCCACCTGGTGGTCCGCTCAACAACAGTCAAAAGGTGCGTAAAACCTTGTGACTGCGGCAGAGGACCCACCAGATCGACATGCACATGATCGAAACGTTTGCCGGGTATGAAGAACGGCTCCAGGGGCGCCTTGGTGTGTTTATGAACCTTCGCACGCTGGCAGGGAATGCACGCCAACGCCCATTCCTTAACAGATTTGCGAAGGCCTGGCCAAACAAATTTAGAGCTGACCAGTTTAACAGAGGCCCGGACCCCTGGATGAGAGAGAGCATGTACCGAGTCAAAAACTTGACGACGCCAGGAAGCGGGAACCACTGGGCGAGGGCAGCCGGTGGAAACGTCACAGACGAGGAGGGGGCCACCGTCCTGCACGGGTCTGTCCTCTAGTATGAGGCCCGTCTGGGTGGATTTAAGCGTGAGGATGTCCGGGTCACCGCTCTGATCGGCAGCCATGGCGGAGTAGTCTATGCCGAGAAAGACGGGAGAAACCAGCGCACGGGACAAACAGTCAGCCACATGATTGGATTTACCAGCCACGTGCCGAATGTGCGTGGTAAACTCAGAAATGGCTGCCAACTGGCGCTGCTGGCGTGCACTCCATGGATCAGAAACCTTGGACATGGCAAACGTCAAGGGTTTGTGGTCCACGTATGCGGTAAAGTGACGACCCTCGAGAAAAAAACGGAAATGACGAGTCGCCAGGTGGAGCGCCAGTAGCTCCCTGTCAAAAATGCTGTAATTGCGTTCGCTGTCACGTAGCGTACGGCTGAAAAAGGCGAGCGGTTGCCAGACACCCGAGATTCGCTGTTCCAGCACCGCACCCACCGCTATGTCCGATGCATCGGTGGTCAACGCAATCGGCGCTGAGGGGGATGGGTGGGCCAGAAGGGCAGCATTAGCTAACACTGACTTAGCATCAGAAAACACTTGGATGCTTTCCGGAAACCAGTCAACGGAGTCATTAGCTTTCTTACCTTTTAACGCCCCATAAAGGGGCTTCAGCAGATGTGCCGCTCTGGGGAGAAAACGGTTGTAAAAATTCACCATCCCCAAAAATTCCTGCAGTGCCTTAACAGTCGTGGGACGCGGAAATTCCGAAACAGCTCGGACTTTGTCAGGCAACGGAACCGCGCCCTCGGCGGAAATACGGTGCCCAAGAAAATTGAGAACGGGCAACCCAAACTGGCATTTAGACGGATTAATAATCAGTCCATGCTCCGCCAAATGCTGAAAAACCTGCCGCAGATGGAACATGTGCTGCTCCTTCGAGCTGCTGGCCACCAGTATATCATCAAGATATACAAAAACAAAGGGCAGCCCGCGCAAGACCGAGTCCATCAACCACTGGAAGGTTTGGGCGGCACCTTTCAGGCCAAACGGCATGCGCAGAAACTCGAAAAGGCCGAAAGGTGTAATCACGGCGGTTTTGGGGACATCCTCCGCGCGCACGGGAACCTGGTGATATCCCCGTACCAAATCGATCTTCGAAAAAACCGAAGTCCCCGCAAGATGGGCGGAAAAATCTTGGATGTGGGGAATGGGATAATGATCGTTCTCTGTGACATTATTACGACGACGGAAATCCCCACAAGGTCGCCACCGACCATCAGATTTAGGCACCATGTGTAACGGAGAAGCCCAGGCACTGTTCGAACGCTGCACAATGCCCAGACGCTCCATGGTGGCAAATTCTTCCCGAGCGACAGCCAGTTTGGCAGGGTCGAGGCGGCGCGCGCGCACGAACACCGGGGGCCCTACTGTAGTTATGTAATGCTCCACCCCGTGCTTCGTCACCGTGCTTGAGAAAGTGGGGACAGAGAGTGAGGGAAACTCAGAAAGCAAACACTGAAAAACGTCACCCGAATCTACTGAGTTAGCATGCACCACAGGCTGAGCACCCCGAGTCAAACAGGGTAATGAGGAAAATGACACAGCATCAATTAAACGTCTGTTAGCAACATCAACCAGCAGTCCGTGAGCACAAAGAAAATCAGCGCCTATTATAGGCACAGAGCTAGCAGCAACAACAAAGTTCCACTGAAAGTCACGGTCGTGAAAGCAAACAGTCACCAACCTTTCACCGAAGGTTTTGATGGGAGAGCCATTAGCCGCTGTTAGCAATGGCCCGCAGCCCTTAGCTAGCCTGTCCGAGCCAGCCGGGGGAAGAAGGCTCTTCTGTGAGCCGGAGTCCACCAGGAAACGCCTCCCCGAGCGTGAGTCCTCTAAGAAAAGCAGCCTTTCCTTGTTGCCAGCGGTCGCGGCTGCTACAGAGCGCTGACATGCCCATTTCCCTGGGTCTGGAAACTGCAAGGCGGGAGACAGCGCCGTGCCTTCGCTCCAAAACGCTGGTGATTAAAACAAAGCCCCTTTCCGCGGTGCCGCCGTGCAGCGATTCCGGCCACCGTGGACGAGTCAGAGGGCCCCTGGAGCATCGGTGAGGGGGCGGGGGAAAACGCTGGTGAGTCCTGAACAATCGCCTGGACGCCGAAAGTCCTGGTAGCCAGGAGGATGCGATCCGCCTCTTCCGCAAGGGAGCGGTAATCCTTCATGGCCAATAGCGGGGAGTTGGCAAGGCCAGCGCGCACTGGAGCCGGCAGCTGTCGGAGAAAGAGGTGGGTGAAGAGAAATCCTCCGTCATCCGCGCCCAGCAAGGACAGCATGCTCTCCATGAGCTCAAGAGCGGTGCCGTCGCCCAGGCCCGCGAGGGAAAGGAGTTTCTCGGCTCGCTCAGCATCAGAGAGGGAGTAACGCCGCAGCAGCAGCGCCTTGAGGGCGGCGTACTTGCCTTGGGCTGGGGGGTCCCGGAGGAGAGTCATCACGCGGCGGGTTGACGGCGGGTCAAGTGAGGCCACCACATGGTGGTATTTAGTATCGTCGGCTGAAACTCCACGAAGAGCAAACTGAGCACGAACGTGCACGAACCATGAAGGAGGATCGTGAAGCCAAAAATCCGGCAATTTAAGCGCCACAGCAAACGCAGCCATTGGCGGAGGTGAAAGTCCGGCGGCAGCCGATGCTTCCAGGCCGGAGCTGGCTTCGTCGTCGAGCCTTAGCATGTTCGCTACAGGGGTCACCAATGTGGAGGTATGTAATAACGACAGGAGAGGTCTCAGTGTCTCACTCCAACTTTATTAACTGACTCTCAGAACTTCACATATAGTGAGCGCCAAAATCTCCACCCCAACACTTCCCTTCAAGTGTGAGTGGAGCCACCTGGTGGTCCGGCACAGTATCATTATTTTCAGCTCAACCTCACGTGTTTGAATTTAGTTGTTTTTTCATTGACATACTGTGTTAACACAACTGATATGAAATCACACAAAGAACTTAAAATCCTAGAAGTTTGTTTTTTTTACTGCAAAAACCACAGACATGTTGACTAAATTATTTTTATAACTTAAAATGCTAAATAAATAAATAAATAAATAAATAAATTGTACATTTTGAAAACTTATGCACACATTTTGTAAACACAATTTGTAAACACATTTGACCACAACTATTTAAAAATATTACTAAAACTAACACGAGAGAACAATCAGGTTTTGCAATAAGATGCCCCACAAATTATGTGTGCCAGTAAAAAAAAATAAAAATTTGTCCACCACAAGACAGGAGAACAGCACAGGGATAAACATGCAGGCCTGACAGCAGGAGGTGTATCACTCCGCTGGGTTTCTACCTGCACACTACAAAGTGCCTTTGTGAATTCATTAGTGCCCTCACTGACACACAAAACAAATCAACTGTTGCGGAGTATAGCATGGTGGAAAAGAATGGAGAGAATCCCCCACTAAACTTTTGGGTTGGCATTACTTTAGTTTTTTTGTATTAATTGCATGCTTTGGTGTTTTTGTGTGTGTTTGGTGTGAGGTGGGAGTGGAGATTCTACTCTAGTCCAGCTGCCAGTTATTTGGAGTCGAGTACAGGGAGCAGCTGATTGGGAAGGATTGAAGCCCTTCTCTATAAAGGGGAGAGGAAACGGGAAGGGGGGTTGTTGTTTTTTTAGTAGGACACTGGTGCAGCAGGGAAGCCTCTGAGACTCCAGGATGAAGTGTGCACATTTTAAGGGAATGGATTTTTAACCTGGCCTGGTTTTGCTTTTAAAATAATCCAAGGATGTTGGGGGGAGGACTCATTTTAATTAGGATTTGTGTGGCTCTGCTGGGATTAAAAACACTGGATTGGAGACTCTCTGTGCCCATGGAAAGGAAACTGGCCAAGTTTTTTTTCCTCTTTATTTATAGAGTTTTTACATGTAAGTTGACATATCAGGCCCAACAAAGCAAGTACCAACCAATACAAAGACATATCTCAATACAGATTAGCCCATTAAAATTTGGATGATAACAATAAAACAAATAAAATAAAAATAAAGAAAAAAAAAAGGAAAAAGGGAAAAAAACAAACGATGTCAAATATTAATGCCAGACTCGACCGTGAGAACTTAACATTTCCTCTGAGTCTGAATTTTATTTTCTCCATTTTTAAAAAGAACATAACATCTTCCAGCCAACATGATCGGGCTGGAGGGTGAGGAGCTTTCTAAGACAGCAAAATTCTACGGTGTGCCAGCAGTGAAGTGAAAGCGATAACATCCAGCTGCTTACAACTAAGGTTTAGGCTGGCATCTTCAGAAACACCAAAAATGGCAACTAATGGGCATGGTTTGAGCGTAACGCTCAAACCATGAGAAAGCACTTCAAAAAAAATAGTCCAGGAGTGAGCCGGTGTGTACCTGGACGCCCACCCCCAGACACAAAGAACCACCACCAACGCACCGATGTCTGAGGGAGTCCGCCACTGGCAGGGGAAAAACCAAAATAACCACCGGGTTGAGTCAAACGATGATTTCAATGATCACACGCGTGGGAGATGGACACCGTACGCAGACAGCATTAGATCTCAAAATGGTGGAGCATTGATCAAACTCTTATAGCCTCTAGTGGCCCCCACCTAATCATAAAAGCCTAAACATTCACATGCTTTCTCTCACACGGCGCCTAAGCTACGACCTTGGCTCCCTGTTTATCTGCTCCTGCTGAGATGGGGCAGAAAACTCCAGTATATTCTGTTCTCTTCTAATCAGACAAATAAGGCGATGACTTTCTGCGAACAGTATTTCTTATAACTCAGCAGTATAATGCATCATAAAACAATATCATTCATTCACAATAAATCAGCAGTCTAATGTAATGCAAATCAGTTTAACAGATGCAATAGTTACACTGTTAGACATTTTATTGTATTTTTACATTAACTTACTGGCAACACTATTGCCAGTAAGTTACTGTAATTACTGATCTACAGTATCTTTACTGTTGTGATGTTTTACAGTTCAACCACTTTACTGTAAACATATATTACAGTATAACAGTTTTACTGTAAACGTGGTTTACAGTTAGAAAGACTTACCGTGATTACGTTTTATAGTATCACTGTACTGCAAATGTGGTTTATGGTATAACACTGTAATTGTGTACAGTATAATTTGTTTAGACTGTAATTGTGTTTTACAGCATATAAAATAATATTAACATTCATATTCAATATAAGAACATTTACAAAAAACAATATAATTCAATAAAGTAGTCTCAGAATAGTGAATTAAACCAACATTTATTGTTGATATTTTTTTTAACAAGAAAAACATTTTTCAACTGAATAAAAACAATGTCAATAACCAAAATAAATAGAAGCGTACATGAAAACTACACAGTCCTTCACCTTTCTGTGTCTGATTTTTTTAAGGAAAACAGTTTTTCATTCCACTAAAAACAGGACAAACCCACCAGCATGAACATTAAATAAACTATTACGGACTTCCGGTTGAGCTTTGATGGAGTAGGACGCGAGTCTGGGAGCTCCCGCCGATTTCGATTAAATTGTTATTTATTCGCGCGTTTTGGCTGTATTTTCAGTCCTGTTTTGGTTTGTGGATTGTCTTGTTGAGAAGTTTTACTCGGGCCGGCGTAAAATGGCAGCAAAAAATGTTAAAACCCGCAGTACTATTCAGACACAACTGAGGCCTAGTTTGCAAACCGCGACCACACCCTCGAGTGAGCCGTCGTCTCCTGCAAAGCCCCCCACATGTCAAGCTAATCCTGATATTGAGGCTCTCAAGGTCGAGTTGCTGGCTTCGCTGAGGAAAGATATCGCCGACATCTTTAAAAAGGAACTTCAGGATACTCTGGGTGATGCTTTGTCTACCATTAAGTTCGACCTGCAGGCGGTGAAGACGCAGCTGGCGATCGATAAAGCTGCAAATGACGCTACCATGTCTGAGCTAAAAGGTACGGTGAAGGAGATGGAGCACGCACTTACTGTCTGCTCTGATGATATAGCTGAGATGAAAAACACTATCAAGGGTCTCACAGCTCATGTAGCCAAGCTGGAAAGTAAGTGTGAAGATTTGGAGTCCAGATCGCGGCGCAACAATGTTAGGATAGTGGGAGTACCGGAGGGCCCTGACACGTGCACCACTGCCGCCGTAGCTTCCTTGCTAAAAGAAGCATTTGATCTGGGGAAGGAGCCGCTTTTGGATCGTTCGCACAGGACCCTCCAACCCGCACCTAAGCCTGGCGACCGTCCACGAGCCATTGTATGCAGGTTTCATTACCACACTGACTGTGTCGACATTTTACGACGTGCTAGAGAACGCCGACAGATTAAAGTTGGAGATCGGACCATCTCAGTCTTCCCCGACTACACCGCCAGGGTGGCACGGGCTCGTGCTGCATTCAACACGGTCAGGCAGCAACTCCGTGGCATTGACGGTGTTCGGTATGGCCTGCTTCATCCAGCGCGACTCCGCATCACATATAAGGGTGTCGAGAAGGACTTTGTTTCGGCAGAGGAGGCCAGTGATTATGTCAAAACTTTGATTTCTGGGTGAGCCTCGTTAGCTCCTCAGTTTGATGCTGTAATGCTGCTAAGGGTTCACGGTCTCCTTAGGTTTAACGCCACCTGTGCATTGTTTTCTTAGGCCATTTTGCTGGTTATTGTACTGTTGGTGTGCTGGTTCCTTTTATTTTCATTGTTATTTATTGAAACTGGATCATATAATATACTCTTGAACTTCGGACCAGTCCGGCACAATCTTCTCCAAGCTTGCTGCATTGATTTGCATAGGACTGAGTTGTTTTTCGTTTCTGTTAAATTTTTATTTATTTATTTTTTTGTTTGGTTGTTTTTGTTTTAATTGTTTATCTATTTATGTATGTTGTTTTTGTTTTTTGTTTTTTTAAATTTTATGCACTTTCGGTGATTTGTTGGAAAGTTCTCCTTCTGAGGAAGTCATATTTTGTACTGTGAGATCTTTTTTTGGTTGGTTGGTTTCCTTTTTATTTTTTCCCTTTTTAAAAAAAACATGTTTACTGTTACGCGCACACTGTTATGCTGTAGAGAAGTTGGTGAGAGGTTATTTTTCCCTCTCTCGCTTTTATTTTTATTTAGACAACAATTAGTCCAGTCACTTCGGTGAATCATTTTTGCTACTTTGGGGGTACACTGCTGTCTCCTTTGTTCTGTTCTGTGGAGACTTGGGGGTGTATTTGTGTTCAGGGTTGGGTTGGGGGGGGGCTGTCCCATTTCGGCTCTTCATGGCCACTGGCATTTTGGTTTGGTCTTTTTCCTCTTCCTTTTTGTAAATGGTTAATGGAAATATAGACCCCAGCATTGCTGGGTCAGGTATGCCTCTTAGATTCATTAGTTGGAATATCAGAGGTATGGGTAACCCTGTTAAGAGATCTAAGGTTTTTACTCACTTGAAACGTCTAAATTCTGACATAGCATTTTTACAGGAGACTCATCTTCGCATTAAGGATCATTATAGGTTATATTGCCCTTGGGTAGGTCAGGTCTTTCACTCAAATTTTAATTCGAAGGCTAGAGGAGTGGCCATTCTCATTAATAAGAAAGTTCAATTCACTTTGACCAATGTTGTCGCTGATAGGAACGGTAGATACATCATTGTTGCTGGTACCCTAATGCAGAAAAAGGTTTTGTTGGTAAATGTATATGCCCCGAATTTTGATGATGCTGAATTCGCTAATAGATTGCTGAGTAACATCCCCTTTCTGAATACACATTTGCTTATCCTTGGTGGTGATCTGAATTGTGTTTTTGATCCAATTTTGGATCGATCTAGTCCTCGTAATTTGACTCAATCATCTATGTCTAAAACATTCTCAGATTTTATGAAACAGAATGATCTTGTTGATCCATGGAGATTTCGCAACCCTTCAATCAAAAAATTTTCATTCTTCTCTCAGGTCCACCAGTCTTATTCCAGGATTGATTATTTTTTCATCGACAGAACTCTTAATTCATGTGTTAATTCTTCCGACTATTCTGGTATTGTAATATCTGATCATTCTCCTCTGCTATTGGATGTTCATCTTTCTACCCATAAACGTAGCCCTCCACTTTGGAGATTTAACTCTCTCCTTCTGGCGGATAAAGAATTTTGTGAATTTATTTCAGGCTCTATTGAGGAGTTCTTGTCCTTCAATCAGGATGATTCTGTCTCATATTCTCTGCTATGGGAGACTCTTAAATGCTACCTGAGAGGTCAAGTTATTTCTTACTCTGTCCGTGCTAATAAAAAGATTAATGCCAGGCTTAAAGAACTTATAGCTGCAATTAGTAACCTTGATCAAAGTTATACACTGAACCCTTCTCCAGAATTACTGAAGCAGCGCCTTGATTTGCAAGCAGAATTTGATCTTATGTCAACCAAAGAGGCTGAGCACTTATTACTACGCAGTCGTGGCTCATATTACGAATATGGTGACAAGGCTAGTCGCTTGTTGGCACATCAGTTACGACGTCAGGCCTCCTCGCGTGTGATCCCCATTATTAAACACTCTGATGACAATATTACTACAGATCCCTTGGAAATTAATTCTACCTTTAAAACATTTTACTCTTTGTTGTACAGGTCCGAATTTCCCATGGATAAAGCTAAAATGAATGCATTTCTTCATAATCTTTCAAACCCTGTTATTGGTGCTAATGATGCGGGGCAATTGGACTCCCCATTATCTGTTGAAGAAGTATTAAAAGCTATTACAGCTATGCAGTCTAATAAAGCCCCAGGCCCGGATGGGTTTCCAATTGAATTCTATAAAACATTTATTGGTAAATTGGCACCATTGCTTTTGTCTGTGTTTAACGAATCCTTGGAAACCGGTTCATTACCACCTACTTTCACACAAGCAACCATAGCGCTCCTTCTCAAAAATGACAAGGACCCAACCTCCTGTGGTTCCTACAGGCCATTATCTCTGCTTAATGCCGATGCAAAGGTATTGGCTAAAGTAATTTCATCTCGCCTTGAGGATGTGCTTCCTCGAATTATATCTGAAGAGCAGAATGGCTTTATAAAGGGACGGCAATTGTTTTTTAATACCCGTACACTCTTTAATGTTATTTACTCAAAGCGTCTATCTGAACTTCCTGAACTTGTGATTTCTTTAGATGCTGAAAAGGCTTTCGATAGGGTGGAGTGGGAGTACTTGTTTGCAGTTTTAGAGAAATTTGGTTTTGGTGATAAATTTATTTCCTGGATTCGGCTTCTTTATTCGTCCCCTAAAGCCAGTGTTCATACTAATGATGTTTACTCTGATTATTTTGCGCTGGGTCGTGGTTGTCGTCAAGGTTGCCCTTTGTCTCCCTTACTCTTTGCCATTGCCATCGAGCCTCTGTCTATTACATTGCGATCTTCTTCTGTATTTAGGGGAATCATCCGTAATGGAATTACACATAAAGTATCATTGTATGCGGATGACTTGTTATTATATATGACTGACCCCGCATGCTCCATCCCTGCTGTTTTAAGTATTCTGGAGAACTTCAGTTCGTTTTCAGGTTATAAATTGAATTTGGGGAAAAGTGAGTGTTTTCCTGTTAATACGGCAGCACGTCAACTTCAACAGTCCGATCTACCCTTTCGTCTCAGTCCGTCTGGGTTTAAGTACTTAGGGATTAACGTGACTCGCTCTCTAGCTGGCCTTAAATCAGCAAATTTGTCTCCTCTTATATCTAGGGTCACATCTGATATTCAAAGATGGGGTAATCTCCCCCTTTCTTTAATCGGTAAGATTAACGTTGTTAAAATGAACATCTTACCAAAATTTTTATTTTTATTTCAGTCAATTCCCTTATTTTTGCCGAAACATTTTTTTGTTTCACTGGACAAGATTATTGGTTCTTTCATTTGGGGAGGGAAGCCACCTAGGGTCTCTAAAACTTTGCTGCAGCGATGCAGATTTAGTGGAGGACTTGCATTACCTAATTTTTTAGTCTATTACTGGGCCGCTCACATCCATAAACTTTGCTACTGGCTAAAATCTTCTGGTTCCTCGTGGTGTAAATTGGAGCTATCATCATGTAAGGGCTCTTCTTTACCGGCTTTGCTCTATTCCTCTTTACCCGTGAGACCCTCTCTGTACACTGATAATCAGGTGGTTCTTAACACACTCAAAATCTGGTTTCAGTTTAGACGTCACTTTAATTTTGTAATGCCGTCTTCCTCGGGTCCTCTAAGCGAAAACCATTTGTTTCCCCCTTCACTTTTGGACTCGACATTTTCAGTGTGGTGTGACAAGGGTATAAAACAGTTCAAACATTTATATGTGGATGGTGTTTTCGATAGTTTTCCCAACTTGTCTTCTCGTTACAATCTCCCTGTTACCCATTTGTTTCACTATTTTCAAATTCGAAATTTTGTTGCTAAGTGTTTCCCAATTTCCCCTCTTTACCTCCAGAACAGCAGTGGGAAACTACGTTATCATTTGTTCCTCATCACAGAGGAACCATTTCGAAACTCTATGATGCTATTCTGTCTTTTAGTAACCACTCTAATGTTAAGCTTAAGCGTACATGGGAAGAAGAACTGGGATTTCGAATACATGAGGAGTCTTGGGAACGGGCTATAACGAGGATACGATCTTCCACCTCCTGTGCTCGTCTTGGACTTATTCAATTTAAGGTCATACACAGGGTGCATTTCTCTAAGTCTAGACTTTCTGAATTGTATCCAGAAGTGGAAAATAAATGTGATAAATGCCATGGTTCTCCTTGTCACCTTAGCCACATGTTTTTTCTGTGCCCTGAGCTACAAGGTTTCTGGACAAGGTATTTTGCTATTATGTCAACTGTTCTTGGGGTAACTCTTCATCCTTGTCCTCTGATTGCTGTGTTTGGGATTCCTGCTCGCTCACTTACACTTGATTCCACACAAAGGGATATTATAGCCTTCACATCCCTATTAGCGAGACGTCTAATATTGTTGCATTGGAAGTCTGCTAAGTATCCTACTATTTCCCGGTGGCTTAAAGATGTCATGTTTTTTTTAAAACTTGAAAAAATTTAATATACGTTGAGAGGTTGCACAGCCAAATTTTTTCACAAGTGGCAACCCTTTATCTCTTATTTTGCTAGTCTAGAGGTATTGCCTGTTTAAATCTACTTTTGTTACTGTTATATTCCTCTAATATGTTTGATGGTTGTGTTGATCTGTGTGGGACTGGGGGGGGGGGGGGGGGGGGGGGGGGGGCGTTGTGTTTTGTTTTTTTGTTTTTTTTGTTGTTTTTTTCATATATATATATATATATGTTAATTTACTTAGGAAAATTAAGAAAGGTTGATTGTATTTCGGTAACTGCAAGTACTGTTTTCTTTTTTCAATAAAAATATTTTCAAAAAAAAAAAAAATAAACTATTACAATTGTAAAACAAAAATCATTTACAAAATGTAATAATTATCAGTGGGTCCCAGGAAATAGAATGTGACATGGGATTTAGATTTCCGTTACCAGGATGGTCGGGTTCAGCGTAGTCTTTATCACCACCTGTCAAAGACACATCATCAATATTCATGTTTGCTCAGGTTATTCACTTGTTCACATCTGTCTGAGATCATTCATACTGTTGTATGGATGTGTGTACAGTATGTATATAATTATCAGCTATGTAAAAGATATTATCATCTCTGTATTCTTACCTAGTTGGAAGTCCTCCATTCAAACTCAGAGAGCCGCTGGAGGAAGGTGGTGATCCAAGGGCTGATGCTTGTAACCTTCCTCTTTACGACACGACCTGTCTTGCGGCTTGTACCAAGTTTTGCAGGGCATTTTGTTCCCATGTCTGGATTGATCCTCACAAAGAACCTTTTAACGGAAAAAAGGCTGCTTTAATTTCAAAATTAAAACATACATTACAGCAATCACCTATATGTTTCTGCAACTGTAGTCAAGCTAGAGCTGGGCGATATGAGATTTCTTCATATCACGATATGTTTTTTTCATTTCAGGCGATAACGATATCTATCACGATATAAGCCAAATAACTATATTTGTAAGATTTAAATGTGCCGTTGCTCACAAGTAAAATGTGAAATAATCAGCAGCTTGTTTTTATTTAAATATTTATTTCCCATAATAAGTTCAACAGGGTAGATGTACTTAAGGAACATGAGACTTTTTCAGATAAATAAAGGCAAATATTGCAAACTACACAAAAGGCAGCCGCTAAAGCGTTTAAGTTTCAAAATAGAACAAACGAAACAGACTAAATTGTCAATTCCACTTAGAAACAAAATATTAATTCTAAAAATAAATCTTAGTTTGTTTTACAGAAGAACAGACAAAACTAACTTTTGTCAATATCAAATAAACTGAGAACTAAAAGGAAATTCTCAATCTCTCCTTGTTGTATAGCTGAGCTTTTCAAACAGTTTTAACAGTTACTTTAGTCTGACAAAAGCCGAATGATGAATTAGCGCTTCCAGTCAGAGACTGAGGCTACGTCCACACGTACACGGGTATTTTTGAAAACGGAGATTTTCCGTTTTCGTTTTAAAAAATAATCCCGTCCACACATAAAGGCAGAAATGAAGGAAAACGCTGCTATGAACATGCCAAAGCAGCAGGTGGCGCTAGATTCCTAACCGTGCAGAAATGTTGGCCAATCAGAAGTCTAGAAGCCTCGGTGGGAAAAAGTAAACAAAGCTGGGGCATAGAAGCAGAACAGAGTCGTATGTGTGGACGGACAGTAACTGTGTGTATATGTAAGCATTTAAACACTGCAGAGAGTAGAATTAACAGTAACAGTATTGTAGAAATTCATTTCACCGAAACAATAACGTGGCGCACAGTGTGACGCATGCACCAGTTTATTGTATTTCCAGACTTGCTTTCGGCACAATTTACAGTGCACGCTACTCTGTTTTTTGTCAGACTTGAAATAGCCGAAATACCTTCACACTACGGAATCTCTCCGACGCTGCGGCTGTGATTGGTTCGGCTCTGCGCTACTTAATTTGGATTGGCTGACCTTTTTTTTTTTTTTTAAGAGGACAAGAGCGGCGAGGTCTATCGCGATAGTTTAATTTCTCTATCGAGTAACAGTTATATCGCGATACATATCGTTATCGTTCTATCGCCCAGCTCTAAGTCAAGCTATCACATATATTTCATTCTTAAATGGTGTAAGCTTTAATGGTGTAAAGTATTTACCTCTGTATCATCTCCAGTGTGATGGACGCTGACTCCTGATACTCAAGGTTGAAAACGTAGTATGACGTAAAGAATACAGCAAGGGTGCTGGCAAAGTCATGCATCTGCTCAGGCTCATAAAATGCCTTGCCCTCCAAACTGATCATCCAGCGGCTTGCAGACATGAAATTATTCCCTAAAAACAGACAAGAGTCCAATAAGACAATGTGCTCACCCTTACAAATAAGGTTTCCACAAGAATGCTGGATAGCAGGCCTCACACTGTACAAAAATAGAATCCACACGGTTTGCTGCTATTTCTCTTATTATTTATTATGTAATGAAAATTATGATCAATTACAGGAAAAAACTGCCTAATGTTTTGGCATTTTGGCCTGTGCTGAAATGTTAGGCTGTTTTTTCCTGTTGGTCATTGTGTATAATAAATAATAAGAGAAACAGCAGCAAACTGTGTGTATTCTATTTTTATACAATATAAAACAGACAAACCCCTGTTAAGTAAGTTGTTGTGGGTACAAATACCACAATAATTACATAGATTTTTTACAAAAATATTACAAGAGGATTGAAACTATTTACTTACCAAGCGCTATTACCCTTGGTGTGATGGGTAAGGTCATCTCTCTCTCAACAGACATCTTGGTGGAAAAAGCCTTTAAAACACAAAAGGAACTGATTTGAATGATGATACCCAAAATCATTGAAATATTTTTCCTTTGTTTATGTTGACAGTATTGAGAGTTCATGTGTAAAATTTTAAATATAATTACATCAGCCAAGATGAAGATTGAGTCCTCTTTTTCTTGGAAGTACTTCATCAGAAGAAGGATGGCTGCTGTGGCGATCTGGTTGTGGTTCAGCTTTGCACTGTGCACTCAAGTAGCAGATGTTCAATCTCCTTGTTCCACTGAAGTCTCTGGCTTGCAATGCACCACACTGGGCGGGAAAAGACAGAGAGACAATTGTTAATTTAATGTTGTATTTATTTAACCCTTGAAAAATATATTTACATAAGTAAATAAAAGGGAAAAAAACACACAACCCATCTTTTCCAGAATAATTCAGCTAATGAGCTATTTCGACCAAGCTAACACCGATTTTAAGCCCCCCCTCCCCCCCACACACAAAAAATATATATGCTCTTAAAAATTAATAAACGAGTATGTTAGGTAGGAGAGTCCTTTGTATTACCTTATGACGTCCCGTTTGCAGTTTCCATACAGAGGTCCAACAATAACGAGGTGCAAAATCTTTTGTCCTCTCGAGCATATCGTAACGAAGAGTTAACAAAGTTGGCCTGTCTTTCCTCTCCTGTCAATCACTGGATCACAGGTCATGTCAGTCAGGATATGGAGTGGTGGTTGGTAGAGGTAGGTGGGTGGGCGGGGCCAGCATGCATTCAGTGTGTGTTTCACTAAGTTGGGTTGACTAGTTCCCAGAAGAGTTCTGTACATGTTGCATGTTCAGTAAATGAGCAATTCAGTTACTGCTCGACTGAGAAGCCTCCGCCAAATTATTACAATATTCTCCACTGAATGAAGTTCGCCTTTCTGCGTCTTTTTAAAATAACTTTATTCACTACTTGTCACGAGTACAAAATTACACAAAAACAGACAGCAGCAACAACCTAAGTGAAATCCAACAACAGAATAGTGGCAAGTAAAAAAATTAACAAAAGGAAGTGTGAATGTTGTTCAGGGTTAATCAGAGATAAGTGATGGAGATGCAGCAATGTGAATTCTGCTTTTTTTATTTGTAGTTAACCTTATAGTCTTTACATATGAATGGAAGTCAATTAAGAAAACACAGAATTTTGGGAGAGATTTGGAGAACCTTGCTTTATAAAATTTCCCTACAAGGAGGCCTTTCTGCATTCTTTTCCCTCTCCCCAGGAGCAGCTGTCACTTGAATTGATCTCTATGGCAACGCAGTGGCAAGCACACATTTGCAGCAGCTGTGCATGTGCATACAACTGCATGCAGCAGATTAGATGATCAGAATTATTGAACCTTACACACAGGCAAGTCCCCTAAAAAGTCAAAACCATAATACTTTCACTGGTATCATACTGACAAATGGCATAGGTTGGAGGAAAATCTGGAAATGGTTGGCAGTGAAAGAGTTAAAATGTAATGCACTATTGCAACCAACCACTGAAAGAGTAAAAATACACAAACAGTATGATGAACCATTCAAATCACATAATACAGTAGCACTACTGCTAATGTGTTAACGGTAGGTATAACTACTACCGCAATTTTAAAAAATACAGTAAGTAACCTTAATATACCCATAATGCAAAGCAAATTACAGTAATTAACTGTAGAAACGTTTTCAGGTAAGTTACTGGGCATTTTGTGGTATTTTACTGTGAAAAATACAGCAAAGGTTAACAGTGTATCACCTTCTTCTAATTCAGGAGAATAATGCAAACTAAAACTACATAATAATTCACAATCTTTAATTAGGGGTATAACATGGCATAAAATAATATTCTAATCTCACACTCCCCCTGATGAGCTCTTTAGAATAAAGGCGTGCGGCCTTCAGTGCTCGAAGTCACTCCAGTCTATAGATCAGCCAAACATCGCGCTGACTGTAGCTTTTAACCCTTATTAACTTGAACACAACTCTATAATGAGCAACAAACTGCAATATGTATAAAAATGATCATGGTTACACCTGCAATGAAAGATCATATGATTATCCTGACACCTGTAAATAGAAGATTAACCTGAGGTTATAACAATCACTGTAATACAAATGTTAATGTAATGTCAATAGCTTCAAGCAATGTTTAATGCAATGCTTGTTATATGATTCTGATGTAACGATAATGCTGATGCTGAAATAACAGTAAAACACCCCCTTTTCATTCATGGGAACTGTGTGGAGAGGGTATGCTCCATGAGGTTTCTGGGCGTGCAGATCTCTGATGACCTCTCCTGGACTGCAAATACTACGTCGGTGGTTAAAAAGGCCCAGCACCGTCTCCACTTTCTGAGAGTGCTCAGGAGGAACAACCTGGAGGAGAGGCTGCTGGTGACATTTTACAGAGCCACCATAGAGAGCATCCTAACGTACGGCATAACAACATGGTATGCAGGGTGCTCAGCTGCGGACAGGAAAGTACTGCAGAGGGTCATCAACACAGCCCAGAAGATCACTGGCTGCTCTCTGCCCAGCCTGGAGGTCACTGCAAACTCTCGGTACCTCAGCAGAGCTGGCAATATCATCAAGGACCACTCTCACCCCAGCAACCAACTGTTTGAACTATTACCGTCAGGCCGACGGTACAGGTCACATAAAACCAGGACAAACAGATTCAGGGATAGCTTCTTTCCCAGAGCTATCACCGTAGTAAATAAGCACAAAAACAATTGAACCTATTCCATACCGTCACTGTCATTATATTATGCTGCTATTCATACTGTCATTATATTAATGCTGCTATCCTGTATATATTGTACATACTATTGTTTGAGTACTTACGATTGTTTTTTTGTACTTTTTATATTTTACATTTATATTTATTATTGAAACTTGCACCAAGGGAGTGGCACTCCAATTTCGTTGTACTCTGTACAATGACAATAAAGGCTATTCTATTCTATTCTATTCTATCCCGTTCATAAACTTCACACATAAACGTTTATAAATGCCTCTTTTAAATTATATTTCCCCCTGTTTTTCCCTTACTGACCACAGCAGGGGAAGCTTTGTTTTGATTCAGCCATGAATCCAGCTCACCTGATTCATCACTGAGCCCCACCGTCACTGGCAACTGACAGAGTGGCGCTGCATACTCGTCCTTTAATGTCACTATTTCCAATCTGTTAATTAGAGTGCTTAAACATGAAGTAGACTACGTCCACAACAAGTCAATACAGTTGTAAATGTGGCCAATTATCAATCTATTACCAATCAATAATGAAAAATAGCTTTTATTTTATGCATGCTTTTAGTCAACCACTCACCCAGAGGATCTCCAATCCCAGAAATTTCCTTCTCCTTAATTAATGAGTCCGTCCTCCTTCCATGCCCTGGTAACTGGTCCATCCAGAGCCATATCATCTTGAAATATACATACAACAAGCCAAACCACACCTTGGTCACACCAACCCTTTTCCGCCCTGAAGATGTCCAACGCCATCTTAGTCTGGACCAAGGTTTTAATAGTTTTGCAATTTTCATTAGTTTTTATTTTTATTTAGTTTCGACTTTGGATTTTCAATTTTATGTCAGTTGTAATTAGTTTTTACCAATTGTTTGCTAGTTTAGTTTAGTTTCTATTTTCTTTTTGAAAATCCTTAGTTTCAGTTTAGTTTTGATTAGTTTCAGTTATATTTTTAGTTGTGTTTGCAAAAATTAAGTGTAACAAAATCCCAGTTTCATCATATCAGTCATGCTCTTCTGCTTATCCTTGGGTATTGAGACTAACTATTAACTTTTGCAGCACCAGGTGTTCGTAATTTTGGTTCAAGTGAATTGATAAACCTTTTGAAGGCAATTGACTCACACAGTTATGTAGATGTCCCCGTCCTGTTGTCTCGGGATGCATCACGCTACCTTGCATGGGGTTAGCTTCTGTTTCTGGGGATGAGGGTTGAGTGGGGGGAGCTCTTTGAGGAGGGGGAGTGTGCTCCCCCTTACCTTTTCAAGGTAAGCTAGGTTAGCCTTCTTGTGTGAGCTTTTCAAGTGCACTTTAAGGTTTGTGGGATTTTTTCCCTTTAGAAATGTCCCTCATAATTTGTCTCTTTCCACTACAAGACACTTGCTTTATCCAAAACACAGTCATATTCAAAGTAATCCCAAATTGGACTCTGGCGCTTTCTCCCGACTTTTCCTGACATGATTCTGCGCGTGGATGGAGCAGCAACACAGACGACTCGACTAACGTACTGGCCACCTGCTGGCATAATGAGACAGCAAGAAAAAATCCGGAAACTAAACTTCATTTTCACCCTTGACTATTGTAGGACACGCACACATCAATGAAACTAAACACATTTTTGCTATAAATTCAGTTAATTTTAGTTAGTTTTGTGAACACTCATTATAGTTTTAGTTAGTTTTCCTTTTTTTTTATTTTATTTTTATTTTCGTTAACGAAAATGTTTTTTCACTTCTAGTTTTCGTTATTTCGTTAGTTTTCGTTAACGATAATAACCTTTCTCTGCACACTGGAATAAACATAATCAACATGAGCAACATTTTACTGCGTGTTATTTCACCATCTTATCGATTCCAATGCTCCATCCTTATTTGGTTTGCGACATTATGTTTATCTAGAACTCCACTCTGTCTCTAAATGTTTGAAGAATTTTTCATGTTTGGGGTCAAATTTTGAGAATTTGACCATAAGTAAAATTTATGGTGTCATCACCCCCTTCGGGGCTTACCTTTCCCAATGTTGATGATATTCCTCCCTATTCTTTGCAAGTACCCCCTTTTGGTGGCGAGAAACTGTTGGTGTGGTCAAGTGGGTGCTGTAAAAACAAAAGCTCAGGACAGAACAGTTATCAGTCATGTACTTCATACAAAATTAGCATATATTTGATTTCATATTGATCCTCTGAGTGTAATGGTACATTTTAATTTTAATTTATCGAAGCTAAACACAATAATTTTTCTTTATTTGGTCTTGTTCTTGTGCAGCACCACCTCTCAGCACATGCCCCTGTCGGTTCTATCCTACTTTTAAATTGCTGACTATTTCAAGAAAGCACCTAAAAAACGGAGACCAGTGTTTGTTATTACATATCTCCATTTTGAATGTGACAAGCCTACCATTTCCCTGTTATTCCGAGCGAGCCCTTCCGAGATGTATCCAGTCTGCAGTCAGAGATCTTATTCTGAGTATTCACAGCAGCCAAGATCTTATCCGTGCTGACTCAATGAGCCCATTTTGAGAAACTCATGCCTCTCCCATTGTTCCAATCCCAGTGGGCAGCCTTGTGGGGGTTTGAACAGCCGGTTCCGCTTTCTTAATTCTTCGATAAGTCAGGGCCAAGCCAGCTCCGATCATCCAGAACCCTGTTACCATGGTTCCGAATAGGTAGATATCTTCAGTACTCAGGCTCACCCAACCCAAACTTCTTGTTGAGAAAGGGGTGTCAATTGCATTTAGGGACCAGTTGATCCAATCCATAATTCCTCTTTTAGGTTTTAGAGAACAGACTGTGAGAGAATGTTCCAAGGAAAAGTAATACAAAAAACATGAGACAAGACAAGGACATAAGAGGCTAAGCAGGGAAGCTAAGGGAGAGGAGGAGGAGGAGAAAAGTGCGACCGCCTTCGTCAAGAGCAAAAGCAGAAAGAAAAAAAAAAGAGGGGTCTGTTAAGAGGGGTCTGAGGAAGAGGTTAGCATAAGCCTGCAAAGGTTTTTATCTGGCTCCAAGACCATTATCAGTCCTTCCTTTCTTCTTGCCTCTTTTTTGGCCATTTTGCAAGCTTATCCCATGGCTATTAGCTAAATGTTTCTATACAAGCTAACACTTCACCGTGTTGGAATTCGGCAGGGAAAAAAAAGAAACTGAGTTCGGCCTGATTTTATGTTATAAAGATGTCCTGTACGTGCGCAAAATACAAGTGCAATGAGTCACTTCTAATAATCTGAGTCCGTTTAGATCTTTTTTTTTTTTTTTTTTTGCCTGTCCCGTTTGGCTCTTTTGCCATCAGAATTGTTGTCTAAAGGCAAAGAAAGATGCCCAACGGATTTACTTTACCAAATTGACCATCCCAGCCTTGCCGTAATGGTCTATTTGATTCACCTTTTATTGTTCATTTTATTTTCATTTACTGAATACGGGACAGACTTGACTGGGGGAAAGAAGGGGAGAAAGAAAGAGGGAAAGAGAAACAGCTGAGAAGAGGGACGGGGGAGAAGGGCAAAAGACAAAAACCAACAGAATGAGCAGAAAAAAAAAAGAAGAAAAAAAATGCATATATCAATCACCTGGGTCACCTGCTGAGAAAGTTTAGATCATTTAAAACGTTAGGTACTCATCAGAAATTCACGAGCTTACAGAGAAGTGTCCACACAGGTCGCCATCTTGGCTCCTCCAGCAACTGATATAAGATGCCATAAGCTGAACACAGCTTCAACCGTCTGTTTGTTGAAAAATAGTAACGGACTGCATTTTCTTGTTAGTAACTTTAACGGCGTTGTAACAATAGGAATAGTAATTAGTTAGATTACTCGTTACTGAAAAAAGTAACGCCGTTTGTAACGCCGTTAATTGTAATGCAGTTATTCCCATCACTGATTATTAGAGAGGCACTGGGTTTTTACATTTGTATTGATCCGTATTTGATCTGTTGATTGTCATCACAATAATCGGCCTGTCTGGATCCATTTTCATTCACTTGTGATGAAAATGGACCAAAACAGAATAACTGACACACCACACTAACGATACTATGAGGTGACGTTATAATACACTAAAACAATCATAAAATGTTGTATTATTACTGTTAACCATTCCTCGCCGTCAGTCCCTTGACCGTGGTCGGGAGACGCGAGGGGAGATGCTTCCTCCAGGGCCGAAGTTTGTCCTCCTTCGGGGTTAACTCCCTTCACTTTTGTGGAGTAGTGAGGCAGACAGAAATCAGCCGAGGCACCGGAGAGTACTGAAGAGATGAGGCTTTAATAACAGTACTGCACACTTCGAAAACACACTGCATAGCCTGTAGCCCGTTAGAATGCTGCTCCCGGCCGCCCTCTCTACCCATGACACACTCTCTCCATTTTTATTTTTAGATAAAAGTGTTAGCCATTACCGCATATAAGGTGAGGTATAGTATCAACGAGTGCACTTCAGTGACAAAGAGGTTGGCTCAACTAAGGTGTACATACATGTGCAAAATAAAGCATTTCAAGTGCTGTTAAGTAGAAAAGAAATTACACAACTGTAACTATTACATGGCGACCGGGAATAACTAACTTATCCTAGCATCTAGGAAGGCACAAATACAAATGGTTAAGTGCATGTAGATAACCCCGTAGGTCCTTCAGATACTTTACTCACTTTTGTTTTTAAATGTAAACACTGGAACAATGAAAAATATAGCTCTTTTAAACCATTGTAGCTAACAGTGTAGGAGGCTGAAACGATTTAAACTTGAACTGAATCTTCAGTCCTACTTGGAACTGTCCATGGTAGGTAAACCAAGCTAAGTGATCCACACTCCATACCGATCTGGAGCTCTGCGCCGACGAGTTGGTCGCTGAAACTGCTGGCCCGGGTGGTCTGGCTCACCCACCACACCCCCACCATTCTCATGGTCTACATGGGAAGGGGACAATGGGACAACCACAACCATAGCGGGATCAGCTGCAACTGAGACAGAAGGCTGAGAGGAGCTGGGGCCATTGCCAGTTGCAGTAGAGAACAGACTGTCCAGACCCAGATCACGGTCTGCTTGGTCATCCTCTAAAGCTGGTGGTGGGACCTCTGTAGGGGACCACTGATGAGCTTGATCAAGGACCCAGGTATTGTCCAGTGGCTCGCGGCAGCGATAATGCTTTAGCTGGTCATGGTGGACAACTTTCACTTTAGACCTTGGGTTCTTCTGGATCCGATAAACTAGGTCATCCAATTGCCCCAGGACAAAGAATGGTCCTTCATACGATGGGAGGAACTTTCTGACGTGACGTGTTCCTTTGATGAGATACCACACAGGATCTCCAGTCTTATACTGTGTGTGGCAACAGTTCTTGTCGTATTGCCTTTTTGCACGCTTGACTGACTCACCCAGGGCTTCCCTGGCAATGAGGTGGGCCAGCTCCAGCCGCTCACGCATTTGCTGCACATACTCTGGAGCTGAGGGTTGGTTGTCTGGATCAGGAGGTAGACCTGCGACAAGGTCCACTGGCTCACTCAGTTCGCGGCCAAACATCATGAAGTTCGGGGTGAAACCTGTAGCACTGTGTTTGGTCACCCTGTAGGCCATAACAGCGTACGGGATCATCAGGTCCCAGTCCCAATGGCAACGCTCTGCTGTGGAGGCCAGGATCTTCTGGAGAGTGGCATTGAAACGTTCAACCTGGCCATCTGACTGGGGTCGGAATGGCGTTGTATGAGTCTTATCTATGCCAAACAAACTGCACACCCCCTGGTACACATTAGATTCAAAATTGCGTCCCTGGTCACTGTGCAGTGCTTGAGGTATCCCGTAGCGGCACACCCACTCAGATGCAACGACCTCGGCAACGGTTGCAGCCCGTTCATCTGGGATAGGAAAGGCTTCGGTCCACTTTGTAAAGTAGTCACAAGCACATATCGGCTTCTGCGCTCCGTCTCATTCAGTGGTCCCATAATGTCCAGCGCAACGCGCTCCATTGGGGCTCCTACCCGGACAGTTCCCATCGGAGCTTGCGGTGACATGTCTGTTCTAGTGTGCATTGTCTGTTCTGAGATGTCTGTGTTGGTAGGAGTGTTTTGACATAAAATGTCTGACTTTGTAAGAGCAGTTTGGTCTAAAGTCTTTGTTTCTGGTGTAGTGGTGTTATGACTTACCCCCACTAGACACACCGCTGTAGTAGCCGGTTGTCCCTCCACCCTCACCGGACTCAGCAACAGGGAGCTGGTGTCAGAGTCCAACTCGCATTGGACTGCCTGATGACTGGTCCCCCCGAGATGCTTGGGGGGGGGTCCTGCACTCTGCATGGACAGGACTGGCGACAGGGTCTTCTGGAGAGGCTATCAGCATTGGTGTGCACTCGACCTGGACGGTGGATGATCTCAAAGTTGTACTCAGCAAGCTTCTCGAGCCATCGAGCTAATTGTCCCTCTGGCTCTTTCATTTTTGTTAGCCACCGTAGACTGCTGTGGTCTGTGCGCACTTTGAAAGGCCATCCAAGGAGGTACTGGCGAAAATGGGACGTGAAATCCACGACGGCTAGTAGTTCACATCGTGTGGTGCAGTAGTTTTGTTCAGTTCTTGATAGCTTACGACTGTCATATGCCAGCACACGTTCCACGCCCTGTTGCATCTGTGACAGCACCGCGCCGATGCCAGTGTCGCTGGCATCAGTGTCTAGTGTCATTTCTCCCTGGTCAAGTGGATAGCCAAGAACAGGGGCAGAGGTGAGTCAACACTTCAGCTTGTCAAAAGCTGCTTGGTGCTCAGCATGCCACTGAAAATGTGCATTCTTCTTGGTCAGGTTGTGCAGGGGTTCGGCTATAGAGGCAAAATCTTTCACGAACCGGCGATAATATGAGGCCAGGCCGATGAAGCGTCTGACCTCCTGGATGGACGTAGGTGTGGGCCACATCTGAACTTTTTGAACTTTGCTGGGGTCGGTAGCCACACCATGCTCGGATACCACATGGCCAAGATAAGCAACTTCGCGGCGAAAGAGGCAGCATTTGGCAGGTTTCAGTTTCAAGTTAGCTTGTTGAAGTCTATAGAATACCTGGCCAAGCCGTTGCAGCATCCCCGACACATCCTTAGCCAGCACGATGATGTCGTCCAAGTAGACCAGGCAGGTCTCCCACTGCATGCCAGCCAGGACGCGGTCCATCAGCCACTGGAACGTTGCCGGGGCATTGCATAGTCCAAATGGCATGACGTTCCACTCAAAGAGGCCTGTCCTAGTGCAGAAAGCGGCGGCCCTGCGTGCTCTAGGTGTCAGCTCAACCTGCCAGTAGCCTGATGCGAGGTCTAATGTGCTGAACCATCTGGCAGTTGAGAGTGTCCAGCGTGTCCTGGATGCGGGGCAGCCGGTAGGCGTCTGTTATAGTGTGGTCGTTGAGAGCCCTGTAGTCAATGCAGAGACGGTATGTCCCATCTTTCTTACGCACCATAACGATGGGCAAGGCCCAGCTGCTGCAGCTGCGTTGGGCAAAACCGCTCTGTAGAATGTCTTTGTTTCAAGATGGCGCCGAGTATGGCAGCCTCGTCGCGAGCTCCCCCAAGCAACGGCTTTCTTCTGTGTTTAATTTTACTTTTCCTTTATTTTTTCACGAGCAGCACTTGTCTCCTTGTGTACGACCGACAAACCTTACTGGACATAAAAGACGGTCTTTCTTATAACTTTCCGGAGTTCAAGTTTTGCAACACGGACGCTCCGTTTGCAGACCCCCCATTCATCTCACCTGAGACGCCTTTGTTCTCTGGCCCTGGAGGCCGCAAACGCCGACGCAGAGGGAGAAGATCTGGCGTTCTGGTTCGACTGAGACGGCGCACTTACAGACCACCGTTACCCAGTTTATTACTGGCTAATATGCAGTCTCTGGAGAACAAGCTGTGCGAGCTTCGGGCACGGATCTCATTCCAGCGAGAGATGCGGGACTGCTGCGTGATCTGCCTCACAGAAACCTGGCTATCGGACAAAGTACCGGACTCCGCAATACAACTGCCGGGGTTCTCTGTGCACCGCGCGGACAGGTCACAGGATCTTACTGGGAAAAGCAGAGGCGGTGGTGTGTGTTTCATGATCAACAACAGCTGGTGTGATTATGCGAACGTGCACCCGGTCAAATCCTTCTGCTCACCGGACCTGGAGTACCTGATGATTAAGTGCCGGCCATTCTGGCTACCGAGGGAATTTACAGCAGTGATTATTACGGCTGTTTACATTCCCCCACAAGCCGACACTGACCGTGCACTCAGGGAACTGTACAGCGCGATCAGCAGCGAGGAAACCGCACACCCAGAGGCAGCGTTTATCACAGCCGGAGACTTTAATAAGGGAAACCTGAAGAAAGTCTCACCAAAACTCCATCAACACATCCTTTTCAACACACGTGGAAACCGGCTACTCGACCACTGTTACACCTCCTTCCGGGATGCGTACAAAGCCCTCCCCCGCGCCCCATTCGGCCAATCAGATCACTGCTCCATCCTGCTCCTGCCCGCCTACAGGCAGAAGCTGAAACAGGAAGCTCCAACCCGGAGGGCGGTGCACTGTTGGACGGACCAATCGGAGTCTGCGCTGCGGGACTGTTTTGATCACGCGGACTGGGAAATGTTTCACGTGGCCGCCAGAGACATTGATGAATACACAGACTCAGTCTGCGGATTTATCAGGAAATGCGTGGAAGATGTCGTCCCATCCAGAACAGTTAAATCCTTCCCAAATCAAAAACCCTGGATTAACGGAGATGTTCGCGCGGCACGGAACACCGCCTTTGCCTCCGCGAACACATCGGACTACAAACACGCACATTACCAACTCCGGAAGACGATCAAAGCAGCCAAACGTGAGTACAGGGACAGGGTGGAGCAACAGTTTGACAACCCTCGGAGTATGTGGCAGGGACTAAACACGATCACAGACTTTAGAGGGAAAACCAGCACACCGCAGACCACGGCCTCTCTGTGTGAGGATCTAAACGTATTCTACGCTAGATTCGACGCAGCGAACACCATGAGACCGGACAGTGTGCGCACCGCGGATGACGTCAGTGCGCACACTGTGTCTGAGGAGGATGCGCGGAAGTGCTTCAGGAAGGTGAACGCACGCAAAGCTACAGGTCCGGACGGGATTCCCGGCCGCGTCCTCAGGTCATGCGCGGCTCAGCTGGCTGGAGTGTTCACGCACATCTTCAACCTTTCCCTCTCTCTGTCTGTAGTCCCAGCCTGCTTCAAAATGGCCACCATCGTCCCTGTACCCTCCACCATCTCCTCATTGAACGACTGGCGACCTGTAGCCCTGACCCCCATCGTAAGCAAATGCTTCGAGAAGCTGGTCAGGGACTTCATCCGCTCTGCACTACCCGACTCACTGGACCCTCTACAGTTTGCATACCGCCACAACAGGTCCACTGATGATGCCATAGCCCTGACACTACACACTGCCCTGTCACACCTGGAGAAGAGAGACACGTATGTGAGGATGCTGTTTGTAGATTACAGCTCAGCATTCAATACCATCGTTCCCTCGAAGCTGGACAGGAAACTGCAGGATCTAGGACTGAGCAGCTCCCTCTGCAGCTGGATCCTTAGCTTCCTGTCTGACAGACGCCAGGTGGTCAGACTGGGCAGCATCACCTCATCCCCCATCACACTGAACACTGGTGCTCCTATTAAATTATTCTGTTATTATATGTTACCTTATATATGTAATCAAAGTAGTTGAATTAGAATACTGCTGTAGATCATATTATACCCTTTAAAATTAGAGTGTGTGAGCTGTATGTAGTTTAGTTCTCATTATACTTTTGAGTTAACAGAACATATTCACATATTAGTCCATTGGATAAATGTGCATCACTCTGTATCCTTGATCTGCTGGGAATGTGTTACACTGTTTTCTTGACATGCTTAATTGTTGAATCATGAAGAGAAGGTTGTAAGCAGGAGACTCTGTGTCTAAAGACAGGGGAGATAGACAGACCACATTCCACACCCCCACCTTACAGAAAGCAGAGAAACAACTGCCGAGGTCATAACTTAGGCGCTGTAACAGAGAAAAAAATGTGATGTTTTGGCTTTTACGACTAGCTGGGGGCCACTAGAGACTATAAAAAGCTGAGCAACCCGTCACCATTTTGAGACATGTGCCTGACCCTCTGGTAGCATCTCTCCCGTCCGGACGTTGTAATGCTCTTATTGTTGAATTGTATGGAAATAAATGATTGTTGATTGAGCATTTATACACCGAGTATTGTCCCTCCTTCAGCCCAAAGATTCAAAGAACTGCGTGATTTCAACAACTTGGTGCCGTGTGACCCGGATCTTTGGTGTGCTGAGGAGGTGTAGATTTGACCTTTGGTGAGATCGTGAGGCGAGGTGAACAGAGGACCGGTCCAAAAATAAAAAGGTAAGCACAGCCTGTTGTATTATAAATACCAAATGTGCATATTGGGCTTTCCAAATTAATCTGTTCACTGAGTTACACGTATTTTCACAGTAAATTTGTCGGTGTCTGGTTTTTGGCGCAAGATACTAACAACATAAGTTGAGGCTGAATTCCAGTGTGTTAAATAAACTGCTTCTACCGAGAAACTAATAAGACACTACGTTGAGCTAGTTGCAGTAAACGGCTTCTACCGAGAAACTAATAAGACACTACGTTGAGCTAGTTGCAGTAAACGGCTTCTACCGAGAAACTAATAAGATACTACGTTGAGCTAGTTGCAGCCACTTTACCTTCCACATTTAATTTTGTCTAATACTGGCTTCTGTAGCAATAATACATTAGAATTTCTTCTGAAGACACGGCCATTAGTTCAGTACATTGAAGTCGAGGTTTGTTTATTTTGTTTATGGTGTCAGTGATGTCCTGGCTTTTGCCGGCTATGAAATAGAAGTTGATTTAAGGACAAGCAGATACTGGCTTCACGGTGCAGTTGGACGCTGGCAACGCGAGAGCGAAACACGTCCGTAGGTTTGGTTTATGATACGGCGTGTTCCGGTGGTGCGGCCGTGAAGTGCAGTAGTGGTTGGTGCTAATTTTAGTACATTAGATAGAGGTTTTGACGGTGGTTTGTGGCGTCAGTCGAGTATAAAGGGCTGCGGCCATAATACAAAGTAAAAATTTAAGTACAGAGCAACACCTGGTTTATGATGTCAGGTATAACTTCGGGGATGCAAGCATCACTTTTATGATGCGACTTTGCCCCGTGGTGGCGGTCATAATCGCAGAGAAAAGGGTATTTTGGTCTATGGTGCAGTGTGCTTTAAGAAGATCTAATAGTTGAGCTCAGAGGTTTCTGTGTAAAATTCCCGCTGAGGAAAAGTGTTGTGTGTGAGTGTCAAAGCGCGCTCTGGGTGAGAGAGTGTGTGTGAAGCTGCGAGGCGCGCTCTGGGTGCTGTCTTGTGGGTGAAGCGCGCACTGAGTGAGAGTGTGAGTGAGGCGCGCTCTGGGTGTGTTTTCTGTGGAGTGTGAAGCGTGAACACAGTGACAGTGACGGTTAATGTGTTTGATTAGGAGGACATTAGAGCAAATACACATTTTAGGATCAAAGGTTGATGCCTAGTGTACCTGTGGAACTTTGCCCTAGGAGTGGCGACCCTCCTGTCCGGGGACGCTTGGCCAGGACCGGCGGCGTCCGGGTGCCGAGGTGGTGACTTGGGGAGGTGAGGGCCCCCGCATAGCCACGGAAATAACACTGGAACGGCCGTGTAATCACGGGTTCACATTTATTTCCGGACTAGAACAAGACACATTTTGCGAACAAACGTTGAGTCTAGATTAGTAAAGAAATATAAAAAGGTTGAATTCCTCGTTTCAGTGGTTGAAATTGTTGTGTGCCTGTCCCCTGACGAGTGTGAAATTAAAATAAAGAGGGAATTTGGAGCCACATAGAGATAGACGGGCATAATTGGGTGTATTACTCTGTGGTGTAATAAAAATAAAAAGGAGAGATAGTAAGAGGTGTGCAGTGGAGAATTATGGAGGAGTAGAGAGAGGAATGAGTTGGGAGACTGGCGTACAGTTTACGCTGTCAAGGTAGGCGTGTTGCCTGCTTATCGGTTTAAAAGTGATGAAAATGAAATTAAAATAAATCTCTTAGTGTGTTAATACAGGAAGCTGCGAACCTGGACCAACTGCCCCCACAAGCACAGCGGCCGAAGCAAAATTATAGGTAATGGGAACCACACCCAGCACGAATCAGCAGCTGTGAAAAAGACAGCAGCGAGGAGAGAATTAGAGGAGAAATTAAGAGAAGTTTTAACACATAAAATTGGGGCCAACGGACTTGTGGAGGTTGGGAAGGCGTCCGGAGCATCACAACAAAAAGGTGAAACAAAAACACACACAAGCAGAGAAATCTGAGAGAAAGGCTCCTTTTAAGGTAACGCCTAGTTTGAGAAAAGATAAAATTAACCTGCTTTTATACAAATGCACATACACGCAATGAAGAAACAGCTTACACTCATGAACACGTGAAGATTTTCCAGCAAGGTTAAAGAAAAATTAACATACTTAAATGATGAAGTCTATACATTACTGACAAAGAAACCCTCTGGGTTGCAGGACAACAATTTAACAAAAAAAAAAAAAAAAAAAGGAACACTGGTCTAACCAACCAGGCAAGACACAACAAATTTAGTGGTTAAAAGATTCAAATTGTGACATGTTTTCTGTTGATTGATTAATAAAAGTGATTACTGAATGAAAGAAAGTTCCATTTTTGGGCTTTTAAACATGATCTTAAGAATTTTAATATATACCGGTGTTGTCCTGTCAACTTGGTGGGTTAGGAGTTGATTATATCGGGAGAGAAAAAACAAAAAAAAGGGGGAGAGAAGGCTGACATAGGGCCTGGCCCCATTGTCTCCCCTCTGAATAACACAGCCAACACAACAACATTTTCCTGTTCGTTTGTTTTTGTTTTTTGTTTGTTTTTGTTTTGTTTTGTTTTTGTTTTTTCTATACATATTTAATTACAGGCTGCTTTGCCGGCCCTGAAAGCCGAGGCTGACTGGACTCCTGCTCTCCCCCATACGTGACACTGACCAAATGCTGCAACAGCTGGACCCACAACAACGACCTGAGAATGTCAACAGACCTGCAGGAATGTGATCTCATGCAGCCGAGACGGAGAGCACTAAACCTAAGGCCCGTTTCACTACACGGGGGAAAATTCCCAGACTGCGTCAGCTGACAGAGCTGTGACGAGACGCCCGCCAAGCCCGAATGAAAAGTAAGGCCGAGCGAAAGAATGCTGACCTTGATAACTTTGCATTCACACTGTGCAGGACAGTGATGGACCAACACGGATGATCGGGTGGCGAAAAAGGGCGTGACCGAGACAAGAGGAGTAACTGAGGACAGAAGGCACCTCAGAATGGACAAAAACACAGAAGAAGATGCAGGTTTCACCTGCGGTGAACATCGACACTGGAGAAAGGACTGCCCCAATTGGGGTCAGAACCAGGACGGACTGAATTTTGAGCAGCAGCAGCAGCAATGGTCGCAAACAAACTGAAAAAGGAGGGGGGCAGGACCCCAGGGCACGCTTCAGGCCGTGGTTTACCCAGAACACCAGAACAGGAAAGTGATGAACACAAACACCCACACAAACACACACATCTACATGCACTGACTCACAATGAAGAGAAACACACACACACACACACACACACACACACACACACACACGGGAATGTTGATTCACTGAGAAGTGATGCACACACATACACATGCACACGCTTGTGCAATAAAGAGTGATCCACACGCACACACACATACACGCTGATGCAATGAAGAATGCTTTGCTTATGCTGATATGCAAAATGCTGCACACAAACATCCCAATGCATAATTTTTATGAGGAGCCATTGATTTCCATTGATTACCATTGATTACTTAGAATGTGTTATATGTCACCTAGAAGGCATTTATGTAGATTTTAGGAATAAGCTCTAAAACGGTTTGGTTATGAAAACAATGTCTGTGCGTGATGTCTGTTTATGGCTCAAGGCCTTGACTGAATTCTTTGCTGTGCTTCACACAGCCCTGATGAGGAACAGTGGCACAGAGTGAAATTGATGAATTAATAGTGTAAGTTTAGGTTGGAGTACGGCATTTTCTGTGATTGAGATTTAATTCAAGGAGGAACAAAAGGTGTTACGGCACCTGAGGTTCCCATTCCCACACAATATTGTCCCGGCAGGAAGCAAAATGTTCCTGTGAATTTCTGGTTGATTGTTTGGTTTTGGTTTAGCGCTAGCTTGATTTTATCAGTGAGCTTTGGCTTGTGTTCTTTCTCGTAAGCGAGAGAGGGATAGTTTTATGCTTGGACATGTCTGCAACGGGCCCTAGTTTGTGTTATTTTAGTAGTATTTTGTTGGTTATGTCTGTTTTCATTTTTGTTACAGTGCACTGGAGAAAAAACATCTGAGAGGTGTGATCCACCGGTGGTGATATGTTGATATTTTGTGAGTTCATGATTTAACAATCAGCTCTTTAAACCAGGCCTGAAAGATTGAGATTTAAAGCGCTATAAAATATTATTACTGTAAACAGTTGCAAAGTGTGCTTCTCCATGATTGTAATTGGCTTGGGAGAAATTCACTTATAGGGAACACTGAGAAGTTCTGAGTCTAAAAGGATTGCACCGAGTCAATCCGGCCCAAAAAACAACAAGGAATTGTTTTCCTTTAAAATGATGACGTCATCTTGCTGGTGATGGATGCTCGAATAGGTTGCGCGGGAGACTCCATTATCAGCAACATCTGGTATGAATGTGTATGGAGGTATGCATGCGAATGGACTGTGATGGACTGACGACTAAAAGTTTTAACTGACTTGATACTGAGACAATGACTGCACCCACTTTAGGATTAGTAAATGCCAATAAACAATTCATAAACAATTCACCCAGCCGACAAGAGAAGGGTGGATGCTTCGCTTTGTTTTGTTTTGTTTTTTCAGGAGCAGGAGGATAAGAGAGACTGGAGGAGGAGACTCTAGCTTCACATAAGTATGAACTGCAGACTTAACACTGTGGTTGCTGATTTTGAGTTACTGATGTTTGCATTAAGAAAACTGTGCTATATTAGCTGTGTTTTGATTAAGGTATCATGTTATATTATTGGGAATGCCAAATGCTACAGTGGAGAAGACTTTTTGATACCACTCATGACAGGAATATGTTATTATTAACCACAGCAGGCCACTGTAAAAAAGTCAATTAAATTTTATAGAGGAAAATCGCCAAAACCTTAACAATACCTATGAATGACTTGCCACATTCAGAATAGAGATATGCAATAATAAACATTGGTCCACGTGATTTAGGTTCTCACTTGAAATAGTAAGTTATTAAAGGTAGAATATAATCGACAGGGACATTTGATAGGATGTGGTACTGAAAAAGAACAAGAGCAAAGTAAATAAAGAAAATATTGTGTTTAGTTTGGATAAATTCAAATTAAAATGTACCATTACACTCAGAGGATCAATATGGAATAAAACATATGCAAAATTTGTAGGAAGTACATGACTGATAACTGTTCTGTCCTGAGCGTTTGTTTCTAGAGCACCCACTTGACCACACCAACAGTTTCTCGCCACCGAGGAGGGGTACTTGCAAAAAGAATAAAATAAAAATCTGAGTTTAACAAGTAAATATCAAGCTTACCTTTCTTTTTCCATGAAATGTGCTTGTGGGCACGCCAGCCATTTTGAAAAGGTGGGCAAAACAATTGGCAAGGCCACACCCCCACACATGTGACATAATTTTAAAGGTACTGTTGTCCCCTCTAAGAAACATCAGGACTTAGAGGAGTGGCAAGTAGAGTATGAGAGCTACAAGCAAAAAACTAAATGTGTACTACAGTGCGCAAAAATGAATTACTGGGTCATCAGGGGGTCTTGAGGGACATTTATAAAACTAAAAGTCCCACTAACCTTAAAGTGCACTTGAAAAGCTCACACAAGAAGGTTAACCTAGCTTACCTAGAAGACCTCATCAGGGGGAGCACGCTCCCCCTCGTTGAAGAGCTCACCCACTTAACTCGCATCCCAAGAAAATAGCTAACCCCAGATAAGGCAGCGTGATGTATCCCGAGATAACAGGACTGGGACATCTAAATAAAGGTGTGAAACAATCGCCTTCAAAAGGTTATCAATTAACTTTAACCAAAATTAGGAACACTCGGTGCGGCAAGAGTTAATAGTTATTAGTCTCAACACCCAAGGATAATTAGAAGAGCATGACTGATATGATGGAACGGAGATTTTGTTACACTTAACTTTTGCAAAACACAAATAGAACTAAATTGAAACTAAGGATTTTCAGAAAATAAAAACTAGACTAAACTAGCAAAGAATTGGTAAAAACTAATTACAACTGGCAAAAAATTGAAAATCTGGAGTCGAAACTAAATAAAAGATAAAACCTAATGAAAATGGCGAAACGTTTAAAACTCTGGTGCAGAGATTGGCAAATCTGACCAGGAACGTTATAAAATGGATTGTCAGAACAGTCAGCGTTAAAGCCACATTTGACAGTCCATACTAGGATGGCATTGGACATCTTGGGGGTGGAAAGGGGTTGGTGTGACCAAGGTGTGGTTTGGCTTGTCGTATGTATATTTGAGATCATATGGCTCTGGATGGACCAGTTACCAGGGCATGGAAGGAGGACAGACTCATTAAAGGAGGAGAAGGCATTTCCTGGGATTGGAGATCCTCTGGGTGAGTGGTTGATTAAAAGCATGCATAAAATAGAAGTTATCTGTTGTTATTGATTGGTAATAGATTGATAATTGGCCACATTTACAGCTGTATTGACTTGTTGTGGACGTAGTCGACTTCAGGTTTAAACACTCTAATTAACAGGGTGAAAATAGTGACATTAAAGGAAGAGTATGCAGCACCACCCTGTCAGACGCCAGTGATGGTTTTCATTGCAGGTGTAACCATGATCGTTTTTATACATATTGCAACTTGTTGCTCATTGTAGAGTTGTGCTCAAGTTAATAAGGGTTAAAAGCTACAGTCAGCGCGAATGTCTGACTGATCTATTGAGGGAAAAGGCTTCGAGCATAGAAGGCCGCACGCGCTTACAAAACACTGATATCATGTTATTCTTTGTGATCTTTTCTTAAATTATGTCTTTAAGTTTAGTTTAAATAGTGGCAGTTAATTAAACGAGATTTATTAAAATATTAAATACCTGAGTCAGAACGTTACACGCGGATCACCTTAAGAGTCTGGGAAACTTTGTAGCTGCCTAACTTTTTTTTGAATGTTCTAGCTCCGTTGATTTGACACATTGGAATGTGTCAAAAAAGGGGGGGAAGGTTGAGCTTTAACATCAAACCAGGATTATTTGAACATTTTATAACTTCATTTGTGTCTTTAATAATTTAGGAATGGTAAAGCTTAAGCTAATAGCGGTCCGAGAAGACGGACCTTTTAGAGAATCAGTGAAAAAGCATAAACTATCACTTTCATGTTTAATCATTACTCATTGAAATGAACTGAATAGCGTTTAGAAGATTTGTTAATTTTTTGTCTTTTGTTAAAAAGAGGGGTTTCAATAATTTTCAGACACACCTTGCAAATGTGCTTATAACGAGTTGGCACTCGGCCTTTTGAAGGTCAGAAGCTTCGTTCGGCGTGACTGTCCGGACTGATAAAGTGTAAGAAATGCCTTGAGTGCGGAGGGCTAAATGCAAACATGCTTACACACACATAAGATATGATTAGAATAAGTCCCTGGGACATTCTGAATGTTTTAGACCAATTCTGAATCACTAGAAGGTCAGTAGATAAGAACATTAGATTATTAGGGTTAGGAAGAGAGGTGCTTTGGTTTTCTGTCTCTTACAGAGAAAGGAACAGACACCAGACGAGGTCACAGAGATGCGAGGATCCTCCGTAGCAGAGTCAGACACAGTGACAGCCGAGACAGCAACTGGGGTCAAGTGTCATGACGTTTGGGCTCCTGGAGAAGATGGATCCCACAAACACAGCAATAACCATGAAGGGGTTGGCGAAAACCAGGAACACCAGACCAACGAGGTTCGAGAGGCTCTTGGCAAAAAGGGGGACACGGCGGTGACCCCAAAACACACAGATCCTTGTTTGAAATCGCAATAATCCCCAGAACTGTGCAATGACTAAAGGGTGGTCTAACCCCGGAGGACGAAGAAAGAAGCTGAGAATCACCCAACTGGAAGACACTGGTAGCTGCAGCAATAAAAATAAAGGTTAAAAGCTCCTTAGACAGAGGTTCTAGTCTAAGTACATTTGAAAGGTATAAGGGGGCATTAAAATGGGAGTGGAAAACTGGAGCACCAAAATAAAGCTGTGGGAAAATTGGGAATGATGGGAGTGTCATCTGTAACTGCTGTTATGGTTGTAAATCTAACTTTGCTTGCATCTGAACTGCGTGAACACAGAGGTCATCCCACATATGGTCCACCCGTTAAAGGGGGACAGAGGGCCTCAGGATCAAGAAAACCTGGACCTTGCAACCCTGGAGTGCATGTTGTAAGTGATCTCTTTCAGAGATCAAAAGGGGGAATTATTAAATTATTCTGTTATTATATGTTACCTTATATATGTAATCAAAGTAGTTGAATTAGAATACTGCTGTAGATCATATTATACCCTTTAAAATTAGAGTGTGTGAGCTGTATGTAGTTTAGTTCTCATTATACTTTTGAGTTAACAGAACATATTCACATATTAGTCCATTGGATAAATGTGCATCACTCTGTATCCTTGATCTGCTGGGAATGTGTTACACTGTTTTCTTGACATGCTTAATTGTTGAATCATGAAGAGAAGGTTGTAAGCAGGAGACTCTGTGTCTAAAGACAGGGGAGATAGACAGACCACATTCCACACCCCCACCTTACAGAAAGCAGAGAAACAACTGCCGAGGTCATAACTTAGGCGCTGTAACAGAGAAAAAAATGTGATGTTTTGGCTTTTACGACTAGCTGGGGGCCACTAGAGACTATAAAAAGCTGAGCAACCCGTCACCATTTTGAGACATGTGCCTGACCCTCTGGTAGCATCTCTCCCGTCCGGACGTTGTAATGCTCTTATTGTTGAATTGTATGGAAATAAATGATTGTTGATTGAGCATTTATACACCGAGTATTGTCCCTCCTTCAGCCCAAAGATTCAAAGAACTGCGTGATTTCAACACTCCACAGGGGTGTGTACTGAGCCCTCTCCTGTACTCACTCTACACCTACGACTGCACAGCCACTAACAGCTCCAACATCATTGTGAAGTTTGCGGACGACACTACAGTGGTGGGTCTTATCACCAACGGTGATGAGACGGCTTACAGGGAGGAGGTCAGCGCCCTGACCCACTGGTGTCAAGACAACCATCTCACCCTCAACGTCGCAAAGACAAAGGAGTTGATAGTGGACTTCCGGAGGTGCAGAGAAGTACACACCCCCATCACCATCAACGGCGCTGCTGTGGAGAGAGTTAGCAGCTTCCGGTTCCTTGGTGTACATCTGGCTGAGGATCTTACGTGGTCAGTACACACAAACAAAACAGTGAAGAAGGCGCAGCAGCGCCTCTTCTTTCTCAGACTGAAAAGATTCGGCATGAGCCCCCGCATCCTCAGGACCTTCTATCACTGTGCCATTGAGAGCATCCTCACTGGATGCATCACCACCTGGTATGGCAACAGCACCGCCTACAACTGCAAAGCTCTCCAGCGAGTAGTGCGGTGCTCTGAACGGATAATTGGAGGTGAGCTCCCTCCCTCCAAGACATCTACAGGAAGCGCTGCCTGAGGAAAGCGGGGAGGATCATCAAGGACTCCAGTCACCCCAGCCATAAACTGTTCAGACTGCTTCCATCAGGAAGGAGGTTCTGCAGCATCTGGTCCCGTACCAGCAGACTGAGAGACAGCTTCTTCCACCAGGCCATCAGACTGCTGAACACGTCATAGACACCTCAGCTTCACTACTGGAACTTCAACATTATGCACTCCACACTGTATATAAATGCCACTTGTTTTGCACATATTCAACTCTGTATATTTTATATATTTTATTATTATTATTATTTTTTTTTTTTACTATTTAATTTGTAAAAATGTGTATACACAGACACACACACACACACACACGTAGGAAAATATTTAGTATACACATCCAGAAATGCACACACTATTATATATTGTACATATATTTATTAGTTTCAGGTTGGCCATTCTTGTATTTTGCTCGTTTGTGTTGTTGTGTTTGCACATCTCTGTTGCTTGTGGGGCTCGCACACAAGAATTTCACTCGCATGTGCTGTGCCAGTGTGCCTGCACATGTGATGTGACAATAAAAGTGATTTGATTTGATTTGATAGATCTGCTGATTAGCATTTTGCTGCTTTTCCCCTGCCATTCTTCGTGGATTTTGTTTGACTGGGGCACCAGGACGGGTTATGATGTCATGCTGCACAAGGCTGGTTCGGCCCAGGTCAGCAGGCCCTGTAGAAAACACATGTCCATAAGTGCAAAGCAAGCGTTTCAGTTGGAGCTGTTCATAGTCATTGAGGTCTGTGGAGCTCTGGGCATAGAGCTCCTGCAGGTGCAGAGGAACCACAGGAGGGCTGGTCAGAGAGTCTGCAGCTGGGGAGACCATGGAGGGTTCCACAGTCTCAGCTGGCTGGAGGAGCCCGGCAATGGATCCCGCCTTAATTGTTACTGCTTTATTGCCAAGGTTAAAAAGGCGAAGTGGGACAGCTTTAGAAGGCTGTGCGTTGACTAGGACTCTGGCGATAAGTACTTTGTGCTTCTCAACAAAACCTTTGGTGGGACTAAGCATCATGTCACCTCGAGCTGCTGCACCAGGATGCACATTGCCTTTCACCATATACTCTTGCCCCGGTTCCACCACCACAGTACTAGCTATTCTCACTGCGTGTGACTTTGTACTGGCTTCGGTTTGGTAGTCGAGCACCTCTTCACCGAACAGAATGATGCGGCGTTTGCCGAAATCAAGACGTGCTTCAGCTTGAGTGAGGAAGGGATGCCCAAGCAGCACCTCATTTCCTGCTATATCTGCCACCAGGAAATCAACATCCACCTGTCGATTGTTGATATTGACAGGTATCTGGGCTTCACCTAGCACCGGCACGTCCCCAGGTCCCACACCAAGCAAGGTCTCAACAACTGAGGGCTGTAGTGGTGGTCTCACGTCTGGGTGGATGGAGTTGTAGTAGGGCAGCAGCAGCACGCTCCTCCGGGCTCCACTGTCCAAAACAGCACATACCTCCACTTCGTAGAGGCGCATGGGGATACTCATTTCTTGGCTTTGGCACTTAAGGTGGAGCACAGTGGGTTTTGGGCTACTACTGTTCAATGTTAAGGCCTTGGTGGTTTTGTGAAGGGAAGGGCACTGCTTTTGGACATGGCCCCAACCTTGACAGTTATGGCAGCAAACCCCACTCCTTTTAAAATTTCTGTGATTGTTCGGTGTTGTCGAGGGTGTGTGTGGGACAAAACGATTCGGTGAGGGGCTAGCTGCAGGTGCATGCTCAGCAACAGTCTCATCTTTGTCTTTTTCTCTGACGACAGCAGCTCGGGGCCGGCGTTCAGCTGCGTTACGGGCTCCTTGCTGCATGGCACTGGTTACATAAGATGCAGCCCTGTTAGTGGTTTCGTGTCGGTGGGCTATTTTGTATGCACAGGCAAGTGTGGCTGGGTGCCTCTCTAGCAACTTCTGTACTATTTCTGCATCACCCAGCCCATTGGTGAAAACTTCAACAGCTATAGAGTCTTGTTCAATCTCTGCTCTATTACCATATGCAACAGCCACTTTCCCATAAATGTCATCTCTGAAAACATGCAGGGCCTCACCAGGTTTACGCACTCGCTGCCTCAGTTCTACAGCAACAGCAGCTGCATGGTCAGAAGAAGGGCCATATGCAGTTTCCAGTTCGTCCACCAGGCGGCGGTAATCCCATTTGGATGAGCGGGGATTTCTGTGGATAATGGCCCCTGCTGCTCCAACTAGGCAGAATTTAAGCTGAGTTGTCATTGGTTTTTCTGACCAATAGTTGGCTTCAGCGCAGCTCTTAAACCTGTGCAGAAATTCCTTCCACGGTGTGGTGCCGTCATATTGGCCCGGACGTAGGGTGGGGACTCTCTAGTGTCACCGTCCTCTTCACTGTCAGGTGGGGGCTGACGGGGCACACAGCGGGTCTTGCCTGGTTTCGAGCGGGGTTTATGCTGTGCAGTGGTTTCCCCATAGCTTATGGCTTCATTAAGGCTACTGGAAGGCATACATTGCATGGGTGTATTTAACATTGCGTTAAACTGAGCCAGTGTGCTGTGTACAAAACTGTCCATGTGAGCGGAGGAAAATGGGTTTGAGTCTGGATAGTGGATTTTCATTTGGGGAGTAGGAGCTGGATAATAGTTCATGCTGCTGCCCGTGTTTCCCTCACGGCCGTAGCTGCGGCATTCAGCTTCAACGAAGGGATTCGTGCGGGAAAACTGCGGCCGGGCAGGACCATCGGGCGGCGCGAATACACCCTCTCCATTAGCATGTGTGTTAGCACAACTTTCGGCACACAGGAATGGGTTCATATGTTCACATTTAGTCACAGCCCTGTCTCTGTTAGCTTCCCTAATGCTCGCGGCACCCTCGGAGACACTGGTCAGCGATATGAACGGGTTGGAGTAATTGGTCTCAAGTCCGTACTTTTCACAAGAATGGCGAGCAGCGGCCATCGCGAGTTAGCTTAGCTACGGGCTAATACACTTGTAATTACGGTCACTCGGCTTTATCGTTAGCCGCTTTAGCCTGTCGGTTTTTCTCAGTGCTCACCACTCCTTTGACAACGTGAGAGGGTCCCTTCGTGGTCGCCAGTGTTAACCATTCCTCGCCGTCAGTCCCCTGACCGTGGTCGGGAGACGCGAGGGGAGATGCTTCCTCCAGGGCCGAAGTTTGTCCTCCTTCGGGGTTAACTCCCTTCACTTTTGTGGAGTAGTGAGGCAGACAGAAATCAGCCGAGGCACCGGAGAGTACTGAAGAGATGAGGCTTTAATAACAGTACTGCACACTTCGAAAACACACTGCATAGCCTGTAGCCCGTTAGAACGCTGCTCCCGGTCGCCCTCTCTACCCATGACACACTCTCTCCATTTTTCTCTTTCGCTCCCCGCGTTTCCTTCACGCGCATGCTCACACACACATCACATACACTCCTTACTGCACCCAGTCACACACAAGACGGCAATTCCCGCAACATTACTATTGTTATTAATACATTTTGTTCTTATTAAACTGAACTCGTGCCCAGGAGCTAAACGTTTGTGTTCTTTTAATCTGCGAGTTAAAACCAGTGCAGGTGGTGGAAGACAGAAGGACTCTGGCCAAAATAACATCACTGATGGACAGAGTCTCCCACCCTATGCATGTAAATGTTGTTGAACTGCAGAGCTCCTTCAGTGACAGACTGCTGCATCCTAGATGCATGAAGGAGCGTTTCCGCAGGTCCTTCCTCCCTGCAGCTGTCAGACTGTACAATCAGAATTGCTCCCAACAAACATAGATGTTTACATCAATGCTGTAACTGCAATAATTTAATCAACCGATTCGCACTACAACCTGGTTTTCCTCTTACCTGTAGTTATTTTTATTTAATTTTATAACTGTACAGTACTCTGTTTATAGTAACCATTGTCCATGTGTAAATATGTAAGAAAAATTGTGTATGTTTCTGTTCTGTGTACTGTTTGTTTGTATATGTGTCTTTCTGGCTGCTGTTACAACCAAATTTCCCCTTGTGGGACAATTAAAGGATTATTCTATTCTATTCTACTCACATATGTATACATATACACTGTTTTTTATTTTATTCTATTTATTTGATTATTTATTTATTTTCCGCCTTCGTTGTATTGGTTTCTCTTCTTACTTTAGCACCTTTGTGGTTCAGCTACCCAATTTCGCTGTCCAAGAAACTGCACAATGACAATAAAAAGCTCTAAGTCTCTATTCTAAAAACAAACACCGGAAAAAACAACATTGGCCACGCCCCCCATTCTGGTCATTTCCAGTTCCAGGTTCTTCCTGCTCCAGCACCGAGCAGAGGGAGGAAAGATGGCGGCGACCGAGGCTGACAGAGATCCGTCCGCTTTATGCTCGGAGTTCCTGGATTTCTCCGCCAAAGACACCGCGTCGGTAAGTGGCTCCAGGAGCCTTGAGCCCCGCGGACGCTGCGCAGCGTGTCCCGGTGTGTGGCCGAGCTCCGGCCGCTGCTGTCCGCGCGGGTCAGCGATCCGTGGTTGTTTTCATGCTAATGCTAATGGTAACCCTAAAGCGCTACAACTGTGTGTTCACGCCTGTTAGTAACGCTGATTAAGCTGTTAACCCTTTAATGAGACGGTCCTGAGCGCCTGTTTAACGTCAGAATCACCTGGTTGCAGAAGGTCACCTGACCTGAGTACACACAGGTGAACTTGCCTGTGCAATTGTGAGAGAACAGCTGGAGCAGGTGAGCATCTCGGGTGTGTTTGACAGCTGATGGATAGATACATGAGGTTCAGGTAACGGGGTGGAACAGGTCCTGAGAACGCTTAGACCGCTGCACAGGTACGTCTCACATTTAAGTATGTTTCTTTTTCCTACCTACAGCAGGTTGTTTACCTGACTGATCACCTGATTGATCAGGCCTTACAAAGTGTACCCTGACAAATTCTCCTGATGGAGGATCGTTACCTTTACCGCTGATTCTGAGACTCACCTTTATTTTGTCCTGCTGGCTGAACATAGTTGTGCCGCTCTATAAGAACACTACACCTGTGTGTACCTGCTGACCTCATCAACCCAGCAGGTAGTGTAATCACCAGGTGGGCTAAAACTTTGCAGAGGCTGGAGCGGAAATACAAATTTTAATCTAATGAAACACTCAGAAGATCATCAGGTTCTCTGATCGATCAGGCTGCTCACACAGCTCTCAGGACACGGACAGTTTCCAGTCTGACGCAGCAAAGTGTTTGAAATGTGCGCACCTACACACACACACACACACACACACACACACACACACACACACAGCCTCACTGCTGCTCTGTCAGCAGCAGCTGTGTTACAGTCAGTCTGAGTTTAACTCTTCATGTTGCTCTAATATTTCAGTCTTAGGCTCTGTTCACACTGCAGGCGAAGGTGCATCAAATACAGCTTTTTTGACCCTATGTGACCCATCTATCCGATCATGGTGTGACAGTGTGAACGGCACAAATCCAATATTTTCAAATCCGATCTGGGTCACTTTCGTATGTGGTACTGAATCCGATACATATCTGATGTTTTAGAAAGCGACTGCTATTTGAATGGTCATGTTGCATTAAATCCGTCTTTTAGAATAGAATAGAATAGAATTCAACTTTATTGTCATTGCACATGCACAGGTACAGGGCAACGAAATACTTGTGTCAAGCCAGCCTCCAATTCGAGACTTGCAGTCAAGCCAGCCTCCAGTTTGTTTTACGTTCCCTGTGTATTCAAAGTATTACGGGAATGGATGTGGAAACCGGATTTCAAAATAAAAGCCAACTTCGAGTGAATTAACAGATATGTTAAGAACATAATAACATATAATTTAGGCTTTTTTTTTTTTTTTTTTTTTTACAAACTCTAATGTTAGATCTATATGACACAGCCTTGTACCCTAATTGTGCCCTGTCACTATCAAGGCCATCTTATTTTGGATTTCAAAGTAAAAGCCCTGTGAATCTTCATTTTTGAACTACTCTTTCAATGACTTAATAATGCTCTTAAAAGCAAAAGTCGTATTTCCAAATACTATTTGAACTTTATATCAACGCTTTCCAACCACAGTCTTTTTCACAGTGATACCATATCAATATCAAGTCATTCTGATTTTGCTCTCAAAAATAAAAGCCTTTTCAAATTGTCCATAATTGACCTAACTTTCAGTGATTTCAAAATGCTCTAAAAATGAAAATTCCTGTTTCCACAGGGTAATTCCACTTTAGAGCAACCGTATACAACCTCACGATGTTACCATGTCAATTTCAAGTCAGTCTGATTTTGCCTTTCAAAATAAAAGCTTTTTCAATTTGCCCATATATGACTTACTCTTGGAGCGAATTCAAAATGCTCTAAGATGGAAAATTGCTGTTTCCACAGCATAATTCCACTTTAGATCAATAGTATCCAACCCCACAGTGATACCATATCAATATCAAATCAGTCTGATGTTGCCTTCCAAAATAAGACTTTTCAAATTGCCGATATACGACCTACTCTTTTAAAGAATTCAGAACGCTCTAAAAATGAAAATTGCTCTTTCCACAGGATAATTCCACTTTAGATCAACAGTATCCAACCCGACAGTAAAACCATGTAAATTTCATGTTGGTCTGATTTCGCCTTTCAAATTAATGGCCCGTCGAATTTGTCCATATGTGATATACTCTTTCAATTATTTCAGAATGTTTTAAAAATGAAAATTGCTGTTTCCACGGGATAATTTCACTCAAGATCGACAGTGCACACTATCACGGTGATATCAAGTCAATTTGCCTTTCAAAGTAATGGTCCATTGAAATTGTCCATGTATGACCCACTCTTTCACTGACTTCAGAATCCCATTAAAAGCAAAGTTGCTGTTTCCACAAGATCATTTCACTCTACATTGACAGTATACAACCCCACAGTTTTATCACGTCAGTATCGGAATTATAATTGTTCATTTGGTACTTTTAATAATTAAACGCGGATGCTGTTAACAGGAAAATTACTGTTTCCACTAAGTAATTGGAGTTCATGCAAACCATACACAACCTCTACAGTGGTAACATCTCAATCTCGTTTTGCATTTCAGAGTACAAGCCTTTTGACTTTGTTTATAGGAGCTTCTCTTTCCACAACTTCAGAATGGCATTAAATGGAAAGTTCCAGCTTCTATGAATTAATACCAGTTTGTGCCAACACATATCATTGTATATAATCTAACAGTGGAGTTGGTGACCATACTTTTCGGTGACATTAGAATGCTGTTAAATAGGAAAATCCCTGTTCCCATGCAATAATTTTTCCTCTAAATCAATAATATACTCCCTCAAAGTTGTACACTGTGAAAATCAAGTCTTTCTTGTTTTGGATTTAAAAATAATCGCCCTGGAAATGGTTTGCAAGTTGTTTTGTAATTTCTTTATATAGAATGACATCTTTCCACAGACTTGAAATATGAACGTACCATCAATTACAACTTACTGGCAATTTCAGCTTCCTTTTACATCTTCATGATTCGAATTCTGTCATAATCAATTGAGTCTGATTTTGCTTTTCAAAATGAAAACCCAATATGTGTTGAAACAGCAATTTTCATTTTTAAAACATTCTGAAATAATTGAAAGAGTATATCACATATGGACAAATTCGACGGGCCATTAATTTGAAAGGCGAAATCAGATCAACATGAAATTTACATGGTTTTACTGTCGGGTTGGATACTGTTGATCTGGAATGGAATTATGCTGTGGAAACAGCAATTTTCCATCTTAGAGCATTTTGAATTCGCTCCAAGAGTAAGTCATATATGGGCAAATTGAAAAAGCTTTTATTTTGAAAAGCAAAATCAGACTGACTTGAAATTGACATGGTAACATCGTGAGGTTGTATACGGTTGACCTAAAGTGGAATTACCCTGTGGAAACAGGAATTTTCCATTTTAGAGCATTTTGAAATCACTGAAAGTTAGGTAAATTATGGGCATTTTCAACAGGCCTTTATTTTGGAAGGCATAATCAGAATTACTTGAAATTAATATGGTAACATCGTGAGGTTGTATACGGTTGACCTAAAGTGAAATTATCCTGTGGAAACAGCAATTTTCATTTTTAGAGCATTTTGAAATCTTTAAAATAGTAGGTCGTATCTTGGCAATTTGAAAAGTCTTTTATTTTGGAAGGCAAAATCAGAATGACTTGATATTGATATGGTATCACTGTGGGGTTGTATACTGTTGATCTAACATGGATTCATCCTGTGGAAATAGCAAAATTCTGTTTAAGACCATTTTGAAATCGTTAAAAAAGTAGGTCGTATATGCTCAATTTGAAAGGGCTTTTATTTTTGAGAGCATAATCAGAATGACTTGATATTGATATGGTATCACTGTGGGGCTGTATACTGTTGATCTAAGGTGGAATTACCCTGTGGAAACAGGAATTTTCCTTTTTAGAGCATTTTGAAATCACTGAAAGTTAGGTCAATTATGGACAATATGAAAAGGGTTTTATTTTTGAGAGCAAAATCAGAATGACTTGATATTGATATGGTATCACTGTGAAAAAGACTGTGGTTGGAAAGTGTTGATATAAAGTTCAAATAGTATTTGGAAATACGATTTTTGCTTTTAAGAGCATTATTAAGTCATTGAAAGAGTAGTTCAAAAATGAAGATTCACAGGGCTTTTACTTTGAAATCCAAAATAAGATGGCCTTGATAGTGACAGGGCACAATTAGGGTACAAGGCTGTGTCATATAGATCTAACATTAGAGTTTGTGTAAAAAAAAAAAAAAAAAAAAAAAAAGCCTAAATTATATGTTATTATGTTCTTAACATATCTGTTAATTCACTCGAAGTTGGCTTTTATTTTGAAATCCGGTTTCCACATCCATTCCCGTAATACTTTGAATACACAGGGAACGTAAAACAAACTGGAGGCTGGCTTGACTGCGAGTCTCGAATTGGAGGCTGGCTTGACACCAGTACCACAATGCAGTTTGCATCCATCCAGAAGTGCTTTAGTGATATAGATATATTACAATATATATTAGCAATAGTATAGATATGTAGGTATATTACAGAAATGGGTCTATTATGGTATGTTATAATGTACACGGTATGAAGTATGTTGTGAATATTCGTACTGTAATGTACAGGCTGTAGTGAGTACAAGCTATGTACAGGCTATGAACAGGATATAACTATGAAAAACTATACAGAATATGAAATAAATAACTTTACAGAAATCTGAGATATACAGCTATACAGAAGTGGGAACTATGCAAGTTGTAAACAGTTGTAGAATTAAAAATTATCGTATGTACAGAATGATTATTTACACAGAGCTATACAGTAGTGCAGTTAAGATAAGTGAGGGTGTGGATAGTTTCTACAGAGGCTATATAAAGTGCTAGTGGTTGTGAGTGGTGGTTCAGTCCATGTTATTATTGTGTGTTTGAGGGTACAGTTGTCCATTGTGGGTGTGTGTGTGTGTATGTTCAGTCCAGTTCAGGAGTCTGACAGCTGTGGGGAAGAAGCTGTTCCGGTACCTGGTGGTCTTAGTCCGGAGGCTCCTGTAGCGCCTCCCAGAGGGCAGGAGGGTGAAGAGTCCATGTGATGGGTGACTGGGGTCTTTGATGATTTTCCCAGCCCTTTTCAGACACCGCTTCCTATAGATGTCTTTTATGGCAGGAAGTTGTGCTCCGGCGATGCGCTGGGCAGTTTTCACGACCCTCTGCAACGCCTTCCGGTCCGAGGCAGAGCAGTTCCCGTACCAGACTGTTATACAGTTGGTCAGGATGCTCTCGATGGTGCAACGATAGAAGTTCACCAGGATGTCTGAGGACAGGTGGTTCTTCCTCAGAGTCCTCAAGAAGAAGAGGCGCTGGTGAGCCTTCTTGACCAGCTTGGAGCAGTTGGTCGTCCAGGTGAGATCCTCGGAGATGTGGACTCCCAGGAACTTGAAGCTGCTCACACGCTCCACAGCCGTCCCCTTAATGTGGATGGGTGGATGTGGGTCAGCATTCCTCCTGTAGTCTACGATGAGCTCCTTGGTCTTCTCGGTGTTAAGCAGCAGGTTGTTTCTGTCGCACCACTCAGCCAGACGATCCACCTCCTCCCTGTAGGCGGCCTCATCGTTGTCACTGATGAGGCCAATCACCGTGGTGTCATCTGCAAACTTAATGATGGTGTTGGAACCATCAGCAGGTCTGCAGTCGTGGGTGAAGAGGGAGTAGAGGAAAGGGCTCATCACACAGCCTTGTGGTACACCGGTGTTCATCGTGATGGTAGATGAGCAGCGGTTATCCAGCCGGACATGTTGGGGGCGGTTGGTCAGGAAGTCCAGTAACCATTTGCAGATGAGGGAACTGATGCCCAGGTCTGTCAGTTTCCTGATGAGTTGTGAGGGGTGGATTGTATTGAACGCTGAACTGAAGTCTATAAACAGCATTCTGGCGTAGGTGTTGTTGTTGTCCAGGTGTGAGAGGACAGAGTGCAGTGCGATGGAGACTGCATCCTCTGTGCTCCTGTTCTGGCGGTATGTGAATTGGTGGGGGTCCAGGGTGGGGGGGAGACAGGATTTGAAGTGTGCTAGGACCAGCTGCTCTAAGCACTTAGTGATGATGGGGGTGAGTGCTACTGGGCGGTAGTCATTGAGGCAAGATGGGTTGGAGTTTTTGGGTATCGGGACGATGGAGGTGGATTTGAGCAGGCCGGTACCACAGCGTGGGCCAAGGACAGGTTGAATATGTCTGTGAGCACTCCTGCAAGCTCCCCAGAACACGCTCTGAGAACACGCCCGGGGATGCCATCAGGGCCTGCAGCCTTGTGGACATTGATCCTGCTCAGCACCGCTCCTACATCGGTGGGGGAGAGAGTCAGAGGTTGGTGGTCTGGCGTCGTGTCTGCTGTGGTTGTGGGGTTCCCTCGCTCAAAACGAACATAAAAGTTGTTGAGCTCGTTGAGGAAGGAGACATCAGAGGATGCGGGGGAGGGTTTGGTGGTCCTGTAGTCTGTAATGGTCTGGAGTCCTTGCCACATGCGTCGGGGGTTGGAGTTGGAGAAGTGTTCTTCTACCTTTTTTTTGTAATGGTGTTTGGCTTTTTTTGATGCCCTTCTTTAGATTAGCCCTGGCTGTGCTGTAGGCGTGTGCATCTCCTGACCTAAAGGCGGTGTTGTGGGCCTTCAGGAGGAGACGAACATCCCAGTTCATCCAAGGCTTCTGGTTGGGGTACATGGTGATCCGTTTCTGGGTGGTGACACTATCTGTGGTTTCGGAGATGTAATCCAGTACAGATGTACTGGTCCAGGTCTGTGTGGGTGAACATATTCCAGTCTGTGTTTTTAAATCTGTCCTGGAGCACTGCGTCTGTCCCCTCTGGCCACACTTTAATTGTCCTCACAGCAGGTTTCACACGTTGGATGAGTGGTGAATACCTAGGTGTGAGGAACAGGGAGAGATGGTTACGTCGCTGACACAAGACAGACGCCAATTATCAGCGCCGGAGAAGACATCGTGAACGCTTCCTGGGCATCCAGTGAAACTGTTGGGAAGACAATGTTGGAGAAACGTGAACATTTTATTTGTACTGTATATTCTGCAGATTCTGACAGAAATCTGCAGCTATCCTTTGAAGCACCGCTCCTCTAAAACAGCAATAAGGATCATTATTAGGCCAAATGTAGATAACAAAATAACTTTATAACTTAAAGCAAAATTGGGAAACGTAAAGCCCGAAACAGTCAAACAACACTGGTTGCTCTGGGTCTAAACAGAGCGCGTTGTGTGTGACGTCTTCTGTTGCGCATGCGGGCCACTTTGAGGATTCACACTAGATCGGAATTGAGCATTAAGACCTGCAGTGTGAACGTAGCCTTAGTTTCTGAAGTCAGCTGTTTTGCTGTCACTACACTTGAATCCAGGTTTGATTGGTTCAATGCTGAGAGCCCCGCCCCTTTCATATGAACACATAAAGCACTTTGAGTAGAAAAGCACTATGTAAGAACCAGTCCATTTACAATTTACCAAACTAGTCACAATCGTTGACGGCTAATTCAATAGTCGACGCGTCGTTTGAATCTTTGTAAAATCCTGAAAGACGCAGGCATAAGTAGGTTTTAAGAGTGTAATAACGAACTGAAACAGAAGATGGCAGCAATGAATCTACGAGAATGCCAGCTGCCGTTAAACCCGAAGAAGAAGAAGGAACCTCCGGTCCAAATTCAGGGGCCACATCCTTCGGAGGCCGCATTTGTAGGCTGATTACGTTACAGCGACGTGACGAAGACTGTCCAAATTCAAAGACTGCTGCAAATGCATCCTCCTTTTCCCCAGGATCCCAGGATTCATAGCGCGGCTCAGACAATTCAAGTTTCCAACAATGGCGGCCGCTGCTTAGCTTTAATAGTACACTTATTATTCTTTCTGGGTCACAAAATAAACTTTTAACTCCTGGCACATCATTTTCAGATCACCACAGTCTTTCGCTACTTAGTTAAACATGATATATAAGTCACTTAGATAACCTAAAAATGTTATTGTTTGACTTTTTTCAGTGTTTTGTTTGTGAGTAAATCGGTTTGCCTGAGATTAAAGTTATTAGATTAGATAAAATAAAACGTTATTAATCCATCGAGTGGGTTCCTCCTTTGTTTTCACACAGCTGAATAAATGTCAAACGGAAAACTGATTAAACAGTAGTGTGAGACGGCCGAGAGTTTACTCCAGTGTCCTGTTATATTTTAGATAGCAAGGAGCAGACGGCCGAGTTTATTAAACTCCACCGAGACAATCTGGAAATTTTATTAAAAGTTTAATAAACTATCATCTGCTCTTTATTGTTAGTTAGCACCTTAAACACTTCACGCTGTCAGCTAATGATAGTTATATAAGAGCAGATGCATGCTGGTTGTAATCAGCTGTACAATTTATGTCTAATGGATGCATGATCTGACCAGTCGACTATTAAAATAATCGTTTGTGGCAGCCCTAATGTCAGCGTTTACTGGTTGTTTGCTGGTTTGTAGCTCAGTGTTTACTGGTTGTTTGCTGGTTTGTAGCTCAGTGTTTACTGGTTGTTAGCTGGTTTGGAGCTCAGTGTTTACTGGTTGTTAGCTGGTTTGGAGCTCAGTGTTTACTGGTTGTTCGCTGGTTTGCAGCTCAGTGTTTACTGGTTGTTCGCTGGTTTGCAGCTCAGTGTTTACTGGTTGTTCGCTGGTTTGTACAGGCAGTGCAGAATTATTAGGCAAGTTGTATTTTTGAGGAATAATGTTATTATTGAACAACAACCATGTTCTCAATGAACCCAAAAAACTCATTAATATCAAAGCTGAATGTTTTTGGAAGTAGTTCTTAGTTTGTTTTTAGTTTTAGCTATTTTAGGGGGATATCTGTGTGTGCAGGTGACTATTACTGTGCATAATTATTAGGCAACTTAACAAAAAACAAATATATACCCATTTCAATTATTTATTTTTACCAGTGAAACCAATATAACATCTCCACATTCACAAATATACATTTCTGACATTCAAAAACAAAACAAAAACAAATCAGCCACCAATATAGCCACCTGTCTTTGCAAGGACACTCAAAAGCCTGCCATCCATGGATTCTGTCAGTGTTTTGATCTGTTCACCATCAACATTGCGTGCAGCAGCAACCACAGCCTCCCAGACACTGTTCAGAGAGGTGTACTGTTTTCCCTCCTTGTAAATCTCACATTTGATGATGGACCACAGGTTCTCAATGGGGTTCAGATCAGGTGAACAAGGAGGCCATGTCATTAGTTTTTCTTCTTTTATACCCTTTCTTGCCAGCCACGCTGTGGAGTACTTGGACGCGTGTGATGGAGCATTGTCCTGCATGAAAATCATGTTTTTCTTGAAGGATGCAGACTTCTTCCTGTACCACTGCTTGAAGAAGGTGTCTTCCAGAAACTGGCAGTAGGACTGGGAGTTGAGCTTGACTCCATCCTCAACCCGAAAAGGCCCCACAAGCTCATCTTTGATGATACCAGCCCAAACCAGTACTCCACCTCCACCTTGCTGGCGTCTGAGTGGGACTGGAGCTCTCTGCCCTTTACCAATCCAGCCACGGGCCCATCCATCTGGCCCATCAAGACTCACTCTCATTTCATCAGTCCATAAAACCTTAGAAAAACCAGTCTTGAGATATTTCTTGGCCCAGTCTTGACGTTTCAGCTTGTGCGTCTTGTTCAGCGGTGGTCGTCTTTCAGCCTTTCTTACCTTGGCCATGTCTCTGAGTATTGCACACCTTGTGCTTTTGGGCACTCCAGTGATGTTGCAGCTCTGAAATATGGCCAAACTGGTGGCAAGTGGCATCTTGGCAGCTGCACGCTTGACTTTTCTCAGTTCATGGGCAGTTATTTTGTGCCTTGGTTTTTCCACACGCTTCTTGCGACCCTGTTGACTATTTTGAATGAAACGCTTGATTGTTCGATGATCACGCTTCAGAAGCTTTGCAATTTTGAGACTGCTGCATCCCTCTGCAAGATATCTCACTACTTTTGACTTTTCTGAGCCTGTCAAGTCCTTCTTTTGACCCATTTTGCCAAAGGAAAGGACGTTGCCTAATAATTATGCACACCTGATATAGGGTGTTGATGTCATTAGACCACACCCCTTCTCATTACAGAGATGCACATCACCTAATATGCTTAATTGGTAGTAGGCTTTCGAGCCTATACAGCTTGGAGTAGGACAACATGCATGGAGAGGATGAAGTGGACAAAATACTCATTTGCCTAATAATTCTGCACTCCCTGTATGTCAGTGTTTACTGGTTGTTAGATGGTTTGTATGTCAGCGTTTACTGGTCCTTAGCTGGTTTGTAGCTCAGTGTCTACTGGTTGTTTGCTGCTTTGTAGGTCTGTGTCGGCCTTTTGTCTGTATGCTGTCCCCTGGTAACCAGGTCAGTGTGTTATTCTGACTGAGTGGCTGTGACAGTCTGAGCTGATTATCAGTGACCTGCAGCTCCTATTTCCTGTCAGCGAGCAGAGCCACCGATCTCCATCTGTCACTCTGTTTTTGTTACTTGTATTACATTTAAGCAACACTTCAAAAACCTTCACCATTACTCACCTGTCAGTGCACGCCACAGTGCCACAATTTGAAATTGTTGCACACAGGTGTGAATTTGTACACACCTGTGTGCTGCAGGTGTCTGTTGTGAACAATGAGCTCGAGTTTATTAAAGAATAACTGAAGCTGATGTTTTTTCGTGCTTTGTTTGCCAGAGCACTCACAGTTGTACTGTTTAACCACTGTTCATTAAAGCATGTGTGAGCCGTCACTGATCTCCACCTCTTCCTCCATCTCAGCGGTGGCTCGCAGCTGCCGACCTGCAGCAGGAAGTGTGCCGTCACCTGGCCATATACGTACCCAGAATCTTTTGCTTGGGGCTGAGCAGCAGTGACAGAGAGGAGCAGAGGGAGGAGCTCGCTTGTCAGCTCCTCCTCCTTGCACCACTGGAGTGGCTCCTTCTGGGGGAGGAGCCAGCAGGTGGCCTGGCGCTGCTGCAGGAGAACAACCAACCATCAGCGCTTTGCGGGCACGTGTTTAAGGTGGGAGAGCCCACCTACTCCTGCAGGTAGGAGACGCACGTCCACAGGTGACACATGCAACACAGGTGACTCATTTTAAGTGATGATCTGTGTGTGTGCAGGGAATGTGCGGCCGACCCGACATGTGTCCTCTGCATGAAGTGTTTCTTAGGCAGCGTTCATAAAGAGCATCGATACAGGGTAAGCGCACGCACACACACACACACACACACACACACACACACACACACACACACACACAGAGAGTTTGGTCATCATGGGTATATGGCGTCCTCTGTTATTCAGTGGACATCACAGTCTATGTGTTGGAAGACAGCGGTTAAGGTTTTTAAGAAGTTACTGATATTTACAAAGTTTTAAAAGGATAAAATAGTTAAAGAGGTTTAAAATAAAGGAGGAGGTCAGTTTAAGAGAACACGCCGAGCAATAATCCAGTAACTCAGGTGTTCTTGCTCAAGTGCTGCAGATGGAACAGAGAAGAGGAGGAAGACCATCTCGGACTTGATCATCATCAGCTGGATGTGTTTGACCTCAGATCTACAGAAAATAAACTGCTTAAATACGTGAAAGGGACACTTTAAAAGAAACAAACGTCAGATCTCAGATGTAAAACAAAATCCTTATCCTGGATAGCTGTACTGATATTACTTGGGTAATGTGTTGGGAAAGAAAAGAAGCCACATCGTCCGGCATCCGGCATGATGGCGCCTGTGTTTGGCTTCGCCGCTGCCGGGTGTAGTTGGTCTCGCTCTATTGTCGTGTTTTTTCTTTCTACTCTGCTGTTTTTTAACTGTTTTAATGATGTACTGGCTGCCTTGGTCTACGATCGTCTGACGCTGTTATCCATCCGTTCGTCAATGACGGCCAAAGATGTTTTTTCTCCTTCCTTTTGTGGGACTTTCCATTCTCCACACTTTTCTCCGCACTCCTTTGGTACCTTCCACCCTCTGCCTGTGACTGGATCTTCGGCCAGCGCTTTCAGCGTTCCCCGTAGACTACGGAGAAGAAGAGGAAAGAGATCGGGCATCCAGGTGAAGCTTAGGCTCCTCTGGCGGCGGGGACGAATTGGAAAGCGATGTCGGGCGTTTTCCGTTGCCTACGCACATGACAGCTATATGGAGAGGAATCTGTCTCCCAAGGCCCTACTTGGATATAGGGGGCCCGGCTTTCCAAGGCCGTGTTATCTCAGAAGGGTTCATCCAGACTCTCCTGCCGACTGGCTTTTCATCCCCTCGGTGAGTGGAATATATGAACGTGAAGGGTCTGATCCCGAGAATTTACGCCCTTTAATTCGAGAAACTCTAGCTTCTTCCAACAACAATGTTTTCACCCCGCTGTCTATGGCGCTCTTTAATGCCCGATCTTTGACGAATAAATCGTTTGTGCTTAACGATTTTATTGTTTCTAAAAATCTGGACTTCCTGTTTTTGACTGAGACCTGGCAACGGGGGTCGGATTATTCGTCTACTATTGAAATGTGCCCAAATGGCTTCTCTGTTATTAGCCAGCCTCGAGGATCTGGTCGTGGAGGAGGCCTCGCGGTGGCATATCGGAGCCGTTTTAACTGCCGTTCAGTGAAAGTTGGACACTTTCTGTCTTTTGAACTGCAGCTCATCAAAATTGGAAAGAAGGATCCTTTTTACTGTGCGTTGGTCTATCGCCCTCCTGGCCCAAACAACTCGTTTTTAGCCGAGTTTAGTGATTTTCTGTCCTCTACTATGAGGTTGTCTAAATTGCTTCTTGTGGGAGATTTTAATATACATATTGATGATGAGTCCGACCGCTTTGCTAGGAGTTTTACCAGTATCATGGACTCTTTTCATTGTATCCAACATGTATCTGGCCCCACACATAACAAAGGCCATACACTGGACCTTGTTTTTTCTTTGGGTCTGAATATTGATTATATCTGTTCTAAGGACATTTTTATTTCTGACCATTATTGTGTCTTTTTTAATATGTCTTTTTATGAGCCTATGTCTCCTGTTCATCGGACAGTTATTTCCCGCACTTTAGACTCCTCCACAGCACAGAAGTTCTCTGATGTTTTTAATTTAACATTATCCCCACAAAACGATGTTGATTTTTCTATAGATCTATTCAATTATCATTGTCTTTCGATCTTAGATGAAATCTGTCCGATTAAAATGAGACCTGTGCCTGTTTCCAAGTCTGTACCCTGGTTAAATGACAACATTCGTCTTATAAAACGTAATTGTCGTAAAGCCGAGCGGTTATGGAGGAAAACGCACTTAAATGTTCATCTCCTCTATTTAAAGGATCTTTTAGCCTCCTTTAACAATGCTATTAGAGTTGCGAGGGCTGCTTACTTTTCTCAGTTGGTTGCAAGGAGCAGAGGTAATCCTAAAGTTTTATTTGATACTATTACTAATATTATTACTCCTGCTCCACCTGCTGCTATTATTTCTTCTGTTGAAGATTGTGAAACTTTTCTTGCTTTCTTTTTAGAAAAAATTAGCAACATAAGGAAAAACCTGTCTTTTTCAGCGTCTGCGCTGTCTGTTCCCACGCCAGCTCGGCCTGTTGTTTTAGAAGGTTTTTCACCTGTTTCACTACCAGAGCTGGGAAAAATAGTTAGTGCAACAAAATTATCCTCTTGCTCTCTTGATTTTTTACCTGCATCATTATTTAAAAATGTCTTTTACTCTACTGGTCCCTGTATTCTTACTATAATTAATACCTCCTTGGCCTCGGGCATAGTCCCTGCCTATTTTAAAACTGCTGTTATACATCCCTTGTTAAAAAAGCCTATGCTGGACCCATCTCTCACTAGCAATTATAGACCGATCTCAAAAATTCCGTTAATTGCTAAGATTCTAGAGAAGATCGTGGCTAAGCAGCTTACAGCAGTTTTAGATAAATATAGTATTTTCGACAAATTTCAATCTGGCTTTCGTAAAGTTCATTCCACTGAAACAGCCCTTCTTAGAGTTTCTAATGACATTTTGTTACAAAGCGATGCAGGTAAATGTTCTGTTCTCTTAATGTTGGATCTTACGGCGGCCTTTGATACTGTTGACCACTATATTTTACTTAACAGGCTGAAACACTGGGTTGGTGTCTCTGGGACTGCATTGAAATGGTTCTCCTCGTATCTCTCTGAACGATATTCTTCTGTGGCAGTTTCTAAGTATAGATCATCTTCTGCGTCCCTGTCTTTTGGTGTGCCACAAGGCTCTGTGCTAGGGCCATTACTGTTTTTAGTTTATTTACTCCCTCTTCAGCACATTTTGAGCCCTTTTGAGGATATTTGTTACCATTGTTATGCAGACGATATACAACTCTATATATCTTTTAAACCGGAAGAGGCTTCTAAGCTGCGGCTTTTAAATGTGTGCTTGGAAACCATTAAAGGCTGGATGGCTGAAAACTTCCTCCAACTAAATGAAAGTAAAACCGAAGTCCTCTTATGTGCCCCAGATAGACATATACCCAGTATAATAAATGCTCTTGGTCCTCTTTCAACGTTTGTAAAACCATCTGTCAGGAACTTAGGGATTATCCTTGATCCTGCTCTTACGTTAGATAGTCATGTTAAATCTCTTGTTCGGTCTTGCTTTTATCATTTAAGAAATATTTCTAAATTGAGCTCTATTATATCCTATACCGAACTGGAGATTGTTATTCATGCTTTTATCTCTTCACGACTGGACTATTGCAATTCCCTGTTTACTTGTTTAAATAAAGGTTCTTTGGAGCGTCTGCAGATCGTTCAGAATGCTGCAGCAAGACTTTTGACGAAAGCTTCTAAATTTTCACATATAACACCGTTGCTCATGCAGTTACATTGGCTTCCTGTTGAATTTAGAGTCCAGTTTAAGATTTTGGTTTTAACTTTCAAGGCTCTTCAACAACAAGCACCACCATATATCATTGAACTTTTACAGCCCTATGCCCCTAGTAGGTCTCTGAGGTCGAGTAGTCAGGGCCTACTTGTCATTCAGTATACGAGACTGAAAACTAGGGGTGATAGAGCTTTTGCTACTGTGGCCGCCAGACTGTGGAATTCCCTTCCTCAGGACTTACGATCCGCTGATTCATTGATTACTTTTAAAAAACAGCTAAAAACACATCTTTTTAAAACTGCCTTTTGCTAACTTTGTTTGTATTTTGTCTTTTTAATCTGTTATATCTTGTAAAGCACTTTGTGATCTCTATCTAGAAATGTGCTATATAAATAAAATTTTACTTACTTACTTACTTGATAGACAGAAAAATGACCAACCCTCCCGATATGCCCGATGGGGATTTTTCGTTTTTATGGGCCAATGTCTTTTTTTTTTTTTTTTTTTCTTTTTTTTCTTTTTTTTTTGTTCGTTTTTGTAACTGTATAAACAATGAAAGGGGGTGGATTGGCCAACTGGTCATGATCGACTCTGGGCTGGACTAATTACAGCCGAGGAGGTCGGCTGCGCCCTCCCTCTGAAAGCAGTCTTATTACCGAATATTACTGAGGTGAAAAGGAAGCGATTTGTCCTGGACTTCAGCTAGAATGAAACAAAGACACAAAGCTGGACTTATTCCTCCCACTCCTGTTGCTACTTCAATCATGAAACTGATCAAATTGGCTTTGGTGTTGCAAGTCCCCTCTCTCTTGTTTGTTTATTGCCCATAAAGCATAAAGATTTTGACTCAGTCTGCACTCCAGATGGGTTAATTGTTAATCGCGTTAGTCGTGATGACTGTGCATTAACGCTGACAGCACTAAAAAAAATATAAAGTCGGGATGAAAGAGGTAAACCTAAGGATGTAACCAAAGCGGTGTGCCACTTGTGCAGACGTAAAGTGCGAGCAGAGTACTCAAACACGACTAACTTGTATGAGCATCTCCGTGTCCACCGTCCGGCTGAGTATGCGGCTATCACCAGCTTCTGCAGCTCCATCATTTGGGCATACTCTGAGGAGGGGGCATTTGCTCTCAGATGAAAGAGGGTGCTGTTAAAACAGCGGTATTAATTTTTATTTTCCTGTAATACCCGGTGGGCCGGTCTCTAGTCAAAATGCCTGGGCTGATTTTTTTTTTTTTTTTTTTTTTTTTTTTTTGTCCCAGTCCAGCCCTGCCTTGCGAACGGCTGAATTCAAAGAAACCCCCAAAAATCTAAATGAAAAAATGATCCTAGGCTAGTCCATTTTGCTGAAATTTAATTGGAGCAACTAAAAATGATACTCAGTTATTTGTAGGTCTGATTCTGACTGTTTGGTTTAAGACAATCAGACCACCAGCACATCTGCTGGTGGTCTGATTGTAGCTCTGGCAGCTCTCATCCTGTTCGTCCCTAAACAAATGAGCAGAGAACTTTTCTGGGTTTTTTGTGTGTGTGTGTGTGTGTGTGTGCGCACGCGTGCAGATGACAACGTCCGGAGGAGGTGGTTTCTGTGACTGTGGAGACTCTGAAGCCTGGAAGACCGGCCCTTACTGCCAGAAACACACACCGGGAGATGGCAACCAGGACACCGAAGAGGTCAGACTGATGTCTCTCTGTGACTCTCTATTCAATTCAATTCAATTTTATTTATATAGTGCCAAATCACAACAACAGTCACCTCAAGGTGCTTTATATTGTAAGGTAGACCCTACAATAATACATTCAGAGAAAAACCCAACAATCATATGACCCCCTATGAGCAAGCACTTTGGCGACAGTGAGTCCAGCCTGGAAGTAATAAATGCATGAACTAGTTTTTCAGCATCACTCTGAGACAGGATATTTCTAACTTTAGAGATGTTGCGCAAATGGAAGAACGCAGTCTTACATATTTGTTTAATATGTGCGTTGAAGGACATGTCCTGGTCAAAAATGACTCCAAGGTTCCTCACAGTGTTACTGGAGGCCAAGGTAATGCCATCCAGAGTAAGAATCTGGTTAGATACCATATTTCTAAGATTTTCAGGGCCGAGTACAATAACCTCAGTTTGATCTGAATGAAGAAGCAGAAAGTTAGCGGCCATCCAGGTCTTTATGTCTTTAAGACATTCCTGCAGTTTAACTAATTGGTGTGTGTTATCTGGCTTCATGGACAGATAGAGCTGGGTGTCATCTGCATAGCAGTGTAAATGTATGCTATGTCTTCTAATGATGCTGCCTAAGGGAAGCATGTATAATGTAAACAGAATTGGTCCTAGCACTGAACCCTGTGGAACTCCATAATTAACCTCAGTGTGTGAAGAGGACTCTCCATTTACATGCACAAACTGGAGTCTATTAGATAGATATGATACAAACCACTGCAGCACAGTACCTGTAATACCTACAGCATGTTCTAATTGCTCTAATAGGATATTATGGTCGACAGTATCGAACGCTGCACTGAGGTCTAGCAGGACAAGCACAGAGATGAGTCCACTGTCAGAGGCCATAAGAAGATCATTTGTAACTAGGGCTGTGCGATATGACTAAAATCTCATATCCTGATATAAGACATCTATTGTCCGAAAACGATATAAATCACAAAAATGTAACATTTTCTGTAAATTCTGTGAATCTCGGGCAGCTCGTCTTGCGTGAAGTGTTTCCAGCTGCGCGTCATGTTGCTGGAGTCGAGTGTTTTATCCGATGCATGAAACGATACATTTTTAGACATAAGTTGTAACGGCCGCCGTTTTCTTTGTAAGTATTTATTACATGGCGTGCTATGGGGAAAAGCCTGTTCTAACGTTTGAGTCTAAGGTTTAATTTTAGCATCTGGCGGCTCTTTTTTTAATTCTCATCCGTAAACAATCTGCTCTTTCACGTGATTCAGTTTATTTTGAAAAGTCTCAACAAGATCTTGAGCTTTATTGTGAAAGGTTTATGTGGAACATAAACAAACGGACACGGATGCTGTTACCGTCGTTGTTGTTAACCACAACGCATAAAAACAGGCACTTGTCCGTCCGTAGTGTGGTTATATTAAATATAAGAGAAAGAGAGAACTTTAAGAAATTAATATAGTGACCATCAAAATGGTGAAAAAATATTGCCGTAAACAGTTTATTTTGCGACACCGCGAAACAAATGATAGCATAAAATGAAACGATAGATGTTTTTATATCGTCATCCGATATATATCGTTATATCGAACAGCCCTATTTGTAACCTTCACTAAAGCTGTTTCTGTGCTGTGATGAGCTCTGAAACCTGACTGAAACTCTTCAAATAAACCATTCCTCTGCAGATGATCTGTTAGCTGTTTGACAACCACTCTTTCAAGGATGTTTGATATAAAGGAAGGTTGGAGATTGGCCTATAATTAGCTAAGACTGCTGGGTCTAGAGATGCTTTTTGAGTAAAGGTTTAACTACAGCCAGCTTGAAGGCCTGTGGTACATAGCCGATCATTAGAGATAGGTTGATCATATTTAAGATCGAAGAATTAATTAATGGCAGGACTTCTTTGAGCAGTTTTGTAGGAATGGGGTCTAAAAGACACGTTGATGGTTTGGAGGAAGTAATTATTGAAGTTAACTCAGAAAGATCAATTGGAGAAAAAGAGTCTAACTTAACATCAATGGTACTAAGAGTAGCTGTAGATAATATTACATCTGTGGGATGATTATTGGTAATTTTTTCTCTAATGATAAAAATTTTATTTGTGGGGGACTTCTGGTGAGCGCTCCAAGATGGCGGATTAACTTTTTGTCCGCTCCTGATCATAAGTGAGGAAAACTCCACAAACTCGATACAATAAACGTATTCATACTGACGATGATATACAATGCGTGGAGGCAGATGTAAAAAGACACAGGTAGCTCCAAAAGTTACGGAGAGGCAAAAGACACCTTACGCGACGGCGACGGAGCTAGCATGAAGAGGAGCACGGAGCAAAGTGAGGAAAACGAGCTAACAATGGCTAAAGCAATGCAAAATTTGAGCGATAACATCCGAGAGATGAGGAAAGAAATCAAAGAAGATCTGAATAACCTAAAGGCTGAGATGAATCAGAAGCTACAAGATGCCATCGTGGATATTCTTAATCACGCCACTAGGCTAACTGAAGCAGAACAACATGTGAACGAATTTGAGACAGTGAATGTGGACCTGAGAGATGCGCTAATTCACTGTCTGGACCAGCAGAAAACTCTCCAGACCAAAGTCACGGACCTGGAAGGAAGATCGCGCCGCAACAACCTCCGTATATACGGAATTAAGGAAGGTGCTGAGGAGAATGATATGATGGCATTCATTAACAACTTCATAAAGAAAGAACTTGCCCTTTCCGAAGATGAGGAGTTGCAGATTCAGCGTGCTCACCGATCACTGGGACCAAAGCCGCAAGACATAGCGATTGCAAGGTCTATTGTGGTTAATTTCCAGAGGTATGACATAAAAGACAAAATCCTGAGAGCAGCTTGGGCTAAGAAAATTTCTTATGAGGGCAAAACTATCACTTTTACACACGACTTACCGACTGAGATTAACAACAAGCTCAAAGAATAGAAGGACATTAAGAAGATCCTCAAAGAACAAAAAATTTGTTTCCAGACACCATACCCAGCTAAAATGAGAATTCATATGAAGAAGCGGGGTTACGCTGTGGAGATGCCACGCTGCGGGGACGTCAACTGGGAACAGGTTCTCACCCGAAGCGCACACTGGGAGAAAATGGATAGCTCACACTCCGAACGTGTCCGCGGAAGGCTTCGTGGATTTCTCAGACAATAAGTATTAACTATCTTGTGTTAAGCCTCACTGGACTAAGCGGCTAAAATACGTGTTTTGGCTCTGTAAGTACTGTTTCCTAATCTTAGTTTAATATAATAGAGGAAGAGGTGTTTACCTTTCTATTACATCTTATTTAAGATTTATAAAGAAATACCTCTACCATATGCTGGCATTGTACGTATTGCTCCAGTAACATTTTTACTTTATACCATTTTTTGCGTTAGACCTGTGTCGTGTAAAACAGACTATGTTGATCAGGACCGAGAGAGATATACTTAAAATGCGCAGAGACAAGAGAAAGCTGCTGGATGCAGCGATGGAGCTCCTATATATGGTAGGATTTTTTTTCTCCAATATTGTAAGAATGGACACTATAGAATGACAGGGCACTATAAAGCCCCAGGAGTGGAAGTCAAGGTAACATATGTTCAGTTTTTGTGGTTAATCTGTTCTTATAGTTCTAACTATGTTCAGAGCGTCGACATAAGTGGTTGGAAATACCTGTATGAGTAACTGTGACTTTAGAGCAGCTTCATGGAATGTAAATGGACTTAACAACCCTGTTAAGAGGAGTAGAGTCATGTCTAAGATAAAGCGGGGAAAAATACAGATTGTGTTTCTCCAAGAAACTCATTTATCTCAAACAGAGCATGAGAAGTTAAAGAAGTTTGGATTCACAAATACATTTTACAGCTCTTTTAAAACAGGTAACAAAAGAGGAGTTGCGGTATTGATACACAACTCCCTACATTTTGAACTTACCAGACAAGTAAAGGATAATGAAGGCAGATATGTGTTAATTCAAGGTAAAATAGAGGGCAAAATGGTAACTCTTCTTTCAGTCTACCTACAACCAAATTATGATTTGAAACTTCTTAAGAAAATCCTTGAATTGATCTCCTCGGAGTCTCAGGGTGTGTTAATATGCGCAGGGGACTTTAATACAATCATGCATAAGGATGATACCTCTAATAATAAGAGGATAGTGACTTCACAGAGTAAATTGCTAAGAAAGGGCCTGGATGACTTGGGCTTATTGGATATTTGGCGAGAAATGCATCCAAAGCATAGAGATTTTACTTACTTTTCACCCCCCCATGCCATATATTCAAGAATAGATCTTTTCTTTGTCTTTAGAAATGATAGACATAGGGTAAAAAGTTGTGACATAGGCACTAGGAATATGTCAGACCATTCACCAATTTATCTAACAATTAACCTAGAGACTAGACCAAAAAAAACTGTATGGAGGCTAAATACAGGTCTACTTAACAATAAGGCTATTATAAAAGAGATAAAAGCTGAAATAAAATATTTTCTAGAAATAAATGATAATGGCCAGGTAAATCCTAACATTTTATGGGACACCTTAAAGGCAGTTGTTAGGGGCAAATTTATATCACTAAGTGCAGCTCTGAAGAAAGCTAAAGAGAATCAGCTGAATGGACTTGAAAATACACTAAAAGATTTAGAAAACAGACACAAAAATACTCAATCTGACCAGACCTTGAAACAAATTCAGAAAATTAAAAAACAAATTCTTGATATATATCAGGAAGAAGAAGAGAAAAAATACAAATTTATGAGGCAATCATATTATGAAACTGGGCCAAGGGCAACAAAATTACTTGCTAGAAAACTTCGTAAAAGGCAAATGACGCATTCTATGTGCTCAGTCCTTGGTCCCCAAACTGGGAAATTACAAAGTGACCTGGAAGGAATTGACTTGGCATTCCAAACCTATTACAAAATGTTATACGCACAACCTGCACAAGCCAATACAGAAGATATGAAAATGTTTCTTAATTCATTAGATTTGCCATCAATTGGCGAGTGTCAAAATGAATGCCTAACCAAACAGATTCAGAAAGAAGAACTGGAAATGGCCTTAAAGAAACTAAAAAATAACAAAACACCAGGTACAGACGGCCTGCCGGCTGAGTGGTATAAAGCATTTGAGGTGGAGGTGCTTCCAGTTTTGCTAAGGTCATTGAACTGGACATTAGAGAATATGTCCACCCCCCCGCCCCACCCCCATCATGGTTTGAGGCAATCATAACAATTATACCTAAAGACGGTAAGAATAAAATGCTGTGCAGCTCATATAGGCCGATATCAGTCCTAAACCAAGATTATAAGCTTTATGCCTCAATTATATCTAATAGGCTAAACTCGTTCATCCCAGATTTGATTGATGAAGATCAAACTGGATTTGTTGGGGGCCGGCAAATCCAAGACAACATAAGACGCTCTCTCCACATAATCAATAATGTAAGAGAAAATAATCATAAAGCGGTACTAATTAGTCTGGATGCCGAAAAGGCCTTTGATTGTGTCAGCTGGTCGTATTTGTTCTTGGTCTTAGAAAGGTTTGGTTTTGCTGAAAACTCCATTAACAGTATTAAGACATTATATTTAATGCCTACCGCGAGAATCAAGATAAATGGACGAGTCACGGACCGTGTAAAGTTGGAAAGATCTACTCGTCAAGGTTGTCCCTTGTCTCCGACTCTTTTCGCTCTTTACATTGAACCTTTAGCACAAGCAATAAGAGAAAATAATAGTGTTCATGGGGTCGTAGTTAATTCAAGAGAACATAAAATAGCACTATATGCTGATGATGTCCTCTTGTACTTGTCGAATCCAGACCAGTCCATCCGGACCCTTTTAGATTTGCTGGGAAGGTTTGGGATGTATTCTGGTTAAAAACTCAACATAGGAAAAACACAAATTTTGAGTTTTAACTATAGCCTGTTGAATGAGGTTAAATTATTATTTTTTTCTGTTGATTGGTCTCTGAAAGCAATTAGATATTTAGGAGTATGGCTGACTAAATCGTTAGTAGACTTGTATAAAAAAAAAAACTTTGAACCCGTGAGCCAAAAGATTAAAGAGGACCTCACTCAATGGTCAACACTTGTTTTTGATTTTAGCGCGAGAATGGAGGTCATTAAAATGTCAGTCCTACCCAGACTACTGTATCTGTTTATGTCTCTGCCTATCAAAATCCCCAAATCTCAGTTCCATGTCTGGGACAAACAAATATCTTGATTTATTTGGAGGGGGCGGAAACCTAGAATTAAATATAGCACATTATTATTCCATAAAGATAAAGGCGGCTTCTCCCTCCCAAGTCTCAGGGATTACTACCTTGCTGCTCAACTCAAAATAATTATACAATGGTATGTTGACACTTATGGGGCCCGATGGAAAGACATTGAGAATATGCGTGGGGTCATTCCAATACAAGCCTTGATAGGAGATCGGAAGCTGGCAAGAGCCCACCAGAAAGAACTGAACCCTTTCACATCTTTTACATTGCTTATCTGGTTTGAGATAGTGAAGGAACTAAATCTAAGGAACCACATTCAAGTACTTAAGTGGGTGGCTTATGACTCTGAGTTTAAACCAAACCAATTGGATTTACAATTTAAGAATTGGTCGCATAAAGGCATTAATGTATACTGTAAAATACTGGATAAGAATGGCCTGCAAAGTTTCCAAACATTACAAGAAAAATATGAACTAGGAAAAAGGGATTTTTTTTTCAGATACCTACAATTACGGCAGTATTTATCCTCAAAAGTGACTAAAGAAATTAATACACAACCCAATGAAATAATTAATCTGATTTCACAAACATATTATAAGGGCTGCAAGTCAGTTATCTCTAAACTCTACCAGGGCATATTGAAAAGTAGGGGAACCTCAACAGCTTACTGTATATAAAGGAAAGATGGGAGAGAGAGTTGTCCTCAGTTATAACTTCTGAGCAATGGGACAATATGTGTGAGACTGCCAGTTCAACCTCATCCTCTGCATACTGGCGAGAATTTAGTTGGAAAAATCTGGTACGATTTTTCATAACACCAAAACAACAAACACGGTGAAATTCTTCATGCTGGAGGAGCTGTGGGGAAACTGTTGCAAACCATACCCACATATTCTGGTCGTGTCGAAAAATTTTGGGAAGATGTTATATCAAAGATAGAACAGACTATAGGCTTTAAATCAAAACAACGGCCTGTCATAACATTTTATTTAGGAGACCTACCCGAAGAATTAACAAGCAATGACAAATATCTCCTGAAGATTCTTACTGCTGCAGCAAAAAAAGCAATTACTCGTAAGTGGCTCTGTACTGACCCCCCTGTTCTGGACGACTGGTTGAGCATTGTTGAGGAGATTCATAAAATGGAAAAACGTACCTTTTTGTTAAGACTGCAGGCTAATATTTATACCACAAGATGGTACAAGTGGTTGAAATATATCCGAAATTAGAATGTTGTTTGTTTTGTTTTTTGTTTTTAAATTTAATTTATTTTTTCTTTCTCCTGTTTGTGCCTACTCTATATAAATACACACACACATATACATCTATATAAACCTCTGTATGCCTCTCCTAGGCTGCTCTTACATCTGTAGATCTGCTGTCAATTCATGAATATAAAGTCATGTTCTCACTGCCAGAATTGCTTTGTGGGAAAAAGCTGTGCTTTTCAGTCAACTGCTTGTTTTGTTATTGTTGTTTTCGGTTGTTTGTTGTTTTCCTTTTCTGTTGTAAAAATATGTAAAACCTTTATTAAAAGCTAAGTAATAAAAAAAAAAAACATTTTATTTGTGAAGAAGTTCATGAAGTCATTACTAGTTAATGTTAAAGGGATGGTTGGCTCAACAGAGCTCTGACTTTTTGTCAGACTGGCTACAGAGCTGAAGAGAAACCTGGGGTTGTTCTTATTTTCTTCAATCAGTGATGAATAGTAAGATGTTCTGGCTTTGCGGAGGGCTTTCTTATAAAGCAGCAAACTATTTCTCCAGGCTAAATGATGATCCTCTGAATTTGGGACACGCCATTTCCTCTCCAGCTTACGAGTCATCTGCTTTAGGGTACGTGTTTGAGAATTATACCACAGAGTCAGGTACTTCTGATTTGAGACCTTAGTTTTCACAGGAGCTACAGCAGGGGTGCCCAATCCCGGTCCTCGAGAGCTACCGTCCTGCAGCTTTTAGATGCATCCTTGTTCCCACACACCTGAATCAAATGAATGGCTCGTTATCAGGCCTTTGCCAAACATGATGGCATGCTGAAGAGGTAATCAAACCATTTGATTCAGCTGTGTTGGAGTAGGGATGCATCTAAAAGCTGCAGGATAGTAGCTCTTGAGGACTGGGATTGGGCAGCCCTGAGCTACAGTATCCAGAGTTGTACGTAGTGAGGAGGTGAAATTATTAACAAGATAATCGACCTCTGTTGGAGTAGCGTTCAGATAGCTGCTCTGTGGGCTGTGGGCTGGCCTTGTGTTTTGGTTTTTCTGTTACCTGTTTCTTGCAGGTAGGTGGAGCTGACCCAATTATAGATGCAGCACACCTGAGAAGGCCAGTCCCAGTGTATATAAAGACACCTTGACTGAACCAGCTGTCTTGCTCTGGCTCTGTCTGTCTGGCACCCATCATGTTCATTTGGAAGTTTCAGTTATGGCTGTTATGTCCTTTAAATTGTGTTTAAGTTGCTTTACCTTATTTTCATTAAATATGTCTTACAGCCTTTAAATGAATTTTAGGTGAATCAGGTTATGATCTGACTTGGTAGGTCAGATCATAACCTGATTCACCTCACCCCCCGCTATGTGCCAATTGTGAGGAGGGAACCTGTGACCACCAGGACTGTTAGGAGGTGGTCAGAGGAGGCAATAGCGGAACTACAGGGCTGTTTTGAGGTGACCGACTGGGAAACACTCTGTGAGCCTCACGCCGAGGACATCAATGGGCTTACTGAGTGTATCACAGGCTACATAACTTTCTGCACAGACTCCATTGTTCCAGCTCAGACTGTTCATTGTTACCCAAATAACAAGCCGTGGGTGACTAAGAACATCAAAGCCCTCCTCAACAACAAGAAGAGGGCTTTCAGAGGGGGCAACAAAGAGGTGAGGAAGGTCCAGGTGTTACTAAAGGACAAGATCAGAGAGGCTAAGGACAATTACAGGAGGAAGCTGGAGTGGAAACTCCAGCAGAACAGCATGAGAGAGGTGTGGAGGGGCATGAAGACCATCACTGGATTCAGGCCAACCAACAGCAGGGGAGCTGAGGGAGGTGAGAATAGAGCCGACGAGTTGAATCTGTTTTTCAATAGATTCGACACCACAGTGTCTGCTCCCACCCCCACAACCTCACCTGCAGTCAGCCTGGAACCCAGAGCCACACCACTGTGCCAGCCTCTCTCTTCACATGTTGCCTCCTGTGAGATTCCTGACACCCCACCCATCACCTTCACTCAATAGGGCTTTGGAGTTGACGTCACGCCGCAATGCATTATGGGAGCGCAGCGCCATTTTCGGGGTCTACGAATCAACACAAACACACTGTGTTGGAACGACGACTACAAGAAAGATGCTTAAAAGCAGCTCAAAAGAGAATGAACTGTATAGAGACCGATTGCGTCCAGAGGCGAAGCAGCGGTACTTGCAGAAAAGAGCGTGCATTGGAAATGTGGACCCGTATGAAATACGGCCGTGGAGTAGAAACCCTGAAGACCAACCGCTACTGACGTAGCCTGACCTTGTCTGTGGAGTCAGCGCGTACAAGTCGTCATTCAAACAAAGGTAAGTCAGCTTGAGTACTGCGAGTGAAATGCGTTTGATTTCCCTGCAAACATTCACATTAGTGCAGCACAAATTCATTCATGAGGGGAAATTACAGTGAGAACATGTGGAGGCTGTTAGATGGATAACATAGTGAGTTCAGTGCATTGATGTGACATTGTCCTGAAGGATTGTTGTTCTTTATGGTTAAAGAAATTGCACTAATTTATTCATATTTATTATAAATAATCCTAATTATACATCTTGCTTCCATGTTTGTGTCCTGTGTCACTAAAAATACATTTTATTTTAATTTTATACATTGATTAATGACCTGCAGAATCTCCTTATCATATTAAGTGATTCATAATTGTCACTTTATGCTTTCTCCATCTCTAAAGTGATGACATCCTTGCATTACATACTTTAGGTTCATTTTCTGCAGGCAGATTTACACTATAACCTGCAGCGTTCTATAGATGGACACATAAAGAAATGAAAAATGACATGTATGTGCTAACTTTCTAAACACTTTGTTACATTTATGATAAAGTAGATAAAACACATTTACGTCGGCCTTGGCTCATAGTTCTTGTCTTTAAATGAACTTTGTCTGTGTGTGTTTCAGGTCCTGCACTCTCAAAGACTGAATGAACCAGCATTGCAGCCATGGGTCACTGTGAGCATCACAGGGAAGGTTGAAGCCGCCCACTGCACCTGTAAGGCTGGAGTCGCGGAGACCTGCACCCACGTCACTGCTCTTCTGTTTAATGTAGAAGCAACAGTGCTGATCCATGGCACCAGGACTGTTACAGATGAACCTGCATACTGGGTTTTGCTGGGTAATGTGACCAAGATACAGCCAGAGGTTGGCCATAAGATAGACGTCTCCTCTTCAGCTGCCCAAAAAAGGCTCTTGATCAAAACATACACAGACCATCTGTAGTGACAGGTAAAAGGAGCCGTCCTCAAAACAGAAAAATCCCACCTGCTACTTTGGAGGAGTCGTCACTGCTATTGGATACTTTGCTGGAACACAGTAAAGCTGTGGGTTGTGGGAATGACCCATAATGTTTTATCTAGGGGTCTAGATTTATGCCTGTAGTGCACTGCTGTGTAAATAATTTGCATTTACTGAATATGTACTATATATGTATATGTACATTTACTGAATATGTACTGACTGAGTCCCACTGTTCAAAAGTTGAATAAAGAAACAAACTAATTTTTGCCTTTTTTTTTTTTTTTTTTTTTTTTTTTTTTATTAAAACCACCTTATAGAACATCACATCAGTTACAGTGTAGAATCCATGTCATTTATAGTTTACAAATGACAAAATGTTTACACAAAATCATGAGTGTTTACATGATATCACCCACTACTAACATTACTTTATTTACTGTATCTTTTGAAAAAATACAGCAATTTTAACAGCACAATACTTAAGAACGTTTAACAGGAGCAGGTTTCATTCTTCCCTGGTTTTATTATCACACTGTTCACCAAAACGCAGCAAACCTTCACCATCTTATCCAGGAGGGTCACCTCTTCACCCTCACATGGAAGAAGTAATCTGATTGGCATGGTGGTATGTTTGAAGCAGGTCCCTTGTGTAGCGCTGGAACCCAGTCACGATGTTTCATCCATTTCATAGGTTGGTTTGCTGCAATAATGCCAAATAATTAGCAACTCTATAAATAGAAGGTAGTTCTGCAAAATCACTCAGTAGGATGTTTGTTCTAATTTGCTATGAGCTCAGAGCGCATTGAAAATAAAACTAATAGGCTATAAAGAGTGAACATATTTAGAACTTACCGGAATGAAAATGTATGGAGCACCAACAGATATTTGGAGATGGAAGAGAACTGGATATCAGCTCGTCTCACAGCTGCTATCCAGGCTAGATGCCTTCGTTTGGTAACATCGATACACGAGCTGCCTCATGTTGCTTCCAGGTTGGGAAAGAATGAAAAGATAAACCATTTTCAACCTTATTCTCTTGCCGGTCGTGTGATCGTACATTGCAGCCGACCACACAGCAAATACGAACCATGGCTGTTGTGTGTGCCTTCGCTCCCTTTTCACTTGCGCTAGACCCCCAAAATGGCGGATCGGGCCAAAATCCTTTCCACGCCCACCCCTGTGACATCACGCTCCAAAGCCCTATACCAGGTTGAGATGCAAATGAGGAGACTTCACTCAGGCAAGTCTGCTGGACCAGACGGAGTGAGTCCCCTCGTCCTCAAGACCTGTGCCCCCCAGCTGTGTGGAGTCTTTCATAAACTGTTTATGCTGAGTCTGAGTCTGCAGAGGGTCCCGGTGATGTGGAAGACATCATGCCTCGTCCCTGTACCAAAGACGCCACGTCCCAGTGGCCCCCAGGATTACAGGCCCGTGGCACTGACCTCTCACATCATGAAGACCCTGGAAAGGCTCATCCTGGACCAGCTGCGACCCATAGTAAGACCACATCTGGATCCCCTTCAGTTCGCTTATCAGCCTCGTCTCGGAACTGAGGACGCCATCATCTACCTGCTCAATCGTGTCTACACCCATCTGGACCAGCCGGCGAGCACTGTGAGGGTCATGTTTTTTGACTTTTCTAGTGCTTTCAACGCCATCAGGCCGACCCTCCTGGGTGATAAGTTAGCAGCGATGCAGGTGGATGCTTCTCTGGTGTCCTGGATTGTTGATTACCTGACAGGAAGACCACAATATGTACGTCTCCCACAGTGAGTGTGACAAGGTAATCAGCAACACAGGGGCACCACAGGGGACTGTCCTCTCCCCCTTCCTCTTCACCCTCTACACCACAGACTTCAGCCACTGCACAGAGACCTCCATCTTCAGAAGTTTTCTGATGACTCTGCGGTGGTTGGATGCATCAGCAGGGATGATGAGACAGAGTACCGGGCTGTGGTCGACTCCTTTGTCACGTGTGTGAGCAGAATCATCTGCAGCTCAACGTGGCAAAGACCAAGGAACTGATCGTGGACTTCAGGAAGACCAGGAAACACTTGACCCCTGTTTCAATCCAGGGGGTCAGTGTGGACATTGTGGAGGACTATAAATACCTTGGAGTACACATTGACAATAAACTGGACTGGGCTAAAAACACCACAGCACTTTACAGGAAGGGCCAGAGTCGTCTCTATTTTTTGAGGCGACTGAGGTCCTTCAACATCTGCCAGAAAATGCTGAGGATTTTCTATGAGTCTGTTGTGGCCAGTGCGATATGATAAACACTCGACAAACTCTTGGCTTGTTCTCCTCGTCATCAGTGCGTGTGACGTGATATTGTCGGCATGGCAACATGTTTCATTTAGAAGAATACCACAGTGGCTCTTTGTGAAGTGCCCGCAGGTACAAACGGCTGCCTCTGTGTGATGACGGCATTGTGGACGGTATGTTAGCACCTTAACCATCTGTGGCTCTGTCCGTCGGTCTGACTTAATGTTTTTTAAATTATTGTTAAGTATAAACCTTCCTGCCGTGAACAGAATTAGAAAATCAAGCAAATTGAGCAGAGCTGATGACATGACCCCATCTGTCTGTTCCCCCCCCCCCGGTGCTCAGTCTGAACGTGAGTCGCTCCTTTGACCTCGATCATCTGTTCGATGTATTTAAACTTTTCTGCATGTTTCAATCCATTTGATTATTCTCAGTTTAATGTTCACGTCATTCTCCAGAGAGCAAGTGTTCAGGTGAAACTTAGAGTTTTCTGAAGCGAGGATTAGCTGGTAAGCGACGCTGAGTCACCTGTGGTCAGACAGTTTGTACGGAGGGGCATTTTTCTTCCTTGTCCCTGCTTGATTATGTAGGGCCTGGACCTGTGAGACTATGCTACCTCAGGAGTGTTTATACAGACTTTCCAGTTGTTTGGCCTTCTGTCCACACAGTGAGTGGAATTTACAAAGGTCGCGGATCAAAGCTTCAGTTTTTATGTTCCCTAATTTGGGCCATTTCTGTTAATGATTCAACTTCTACCTCGCAGAGCATGGCGCTCTTTAATGCCCAATCAATGACAAATAAAACGTTCTTGTTGAACAATTTTATTCTTTCCAAAAAAAACCTGGATTTCTTATTTCTAACTGAAACCTGGCAGTGCGATGGTGAGTACTCATCCCTCATCGAGCTTTGCCCGGGCGGGTACTCCTTCATCAGCCAGCCTTGGACGTCCGGTCAAGGAGGTCATCTCACTGCAGTGTTTGGAAGCCGGTTTGACTGTCGCTCAGTAATGGTCCGACATTTTTCATCATTTGAATTACAGCTGGTTAAAATTGGAGATAAAGATCTGTGTTACTGTGCTGTAGTGTATCGTCTACCTGGTCTAAATGGTCAGTTTTAAAGGTGTTCAGTGACTTTTTATCCTCCACCTTGAAGCTGTTCAGACTGGTTACAGTCGGGGATTTTAATATACACATTGACGATGACTCTGACCTCTTTGCCAGAGGTTTCCTTAGCGTCATGGATTCTTTTCATTTTACACAGCATGTGTCTGGTCCCACTAACACCAAAGGACACACACTGGGCCTTGTTTATACTTTAGGTTTAAACAGTGATTTTTTTTGTACTGAGGACATTTTTATTTTGGACCATCGTTGTATTCTTTTTAACTTGTCTTTCCATCTGTCCCTCTCTCCTGTTCAACATGTGGTTAGCTCTCGCATCTTAAATTCCTCTACTGCTGCCAAAATTTCTGATGTTTTTTATTTAGTCTTACCTTCCTATAATTTTGATTTATTAACAAATGTTTTTAATAATCTTTGTCTTTCTATTTTAGACAATGTTTGTCCTGTTTAAACTAGACTAGCTCCGGTTTCAAAGTTGTCCCCCTGGATAAATGACAGCATTTGCTGTTTAAAGCGTTGCTGCCGTAAGGTTGAGCGTTTATGGAGGAAAACTCGTTTGCATGTCCATCTCTTTTATTTAAAGGACCTTTTAGTTTCTTTTAACTCTTCAGTTCAAGATGCGAGGGCTGCCTATTTCTCAGAGCTAGTGTCTTTACTGACTTTTTCAACAAAGAAAGACAATGTGAGGAACAATGTCTCTCCTTCTGTGTCTCTGTTGTCAGCTTCAACTCAAGCTAGGCCTGCTATTTTAGAAAGATTTTTACCTGTGTCCTTACCTGAGCTGTCAAGTTAGTTGATTCAATGAAAGCGTCCTCCTGCTCTCTTGATATTTTACCTGGATCTTTGTTTAAAAATGTCTTTCAGTTTATTGGTCCCTGTGTGCTTACAATTATCAATGCCTCACTGGTTTCTGGTCAGGTCCCTGTTTATTGTAAGAATGCTGTTATTCACCCACTGTTAAAAAAAACAACAACAACCCCAAGCTTGACACTTCTCTGCTTAGCAGTTGTAGACCAAATTTAAAACTATCATTCATCGCTAAGATTTTAGAAAAAGTTGTTTCTAAGCAGTTCACAGCTGATTTAGATAAATACAACATTCTCGATAAATTCCAATCTGACTTTCGTAGCGCTCACTCTATTGAAACTGCACTTCTTTAGAGTGTCCAGTGACATTTTGATGTCTTGCTGATGTTGGACCTGACCTGTGCCTTTGGTACCGTCACATTTTGTTACATAGGCTGAGACGCTGGATGGGTATATCGGGGTCTTGTTTGTGTGAACGATCCTTCTCTATGGCTAGCTCTAAGTTCAGGTCCTCCTCCACTTGTCTTGCCTATGGTGTGCCACAAGGTTCTGTGTTGGGACCCTTATTGTTTTTTGTTGTATATACTCTCTCTTCAGGACCTTCTTAGCACAAGGACATTTCGTATCACTGCTATGCAGATGATATTCAGTTGTATATCTCTTTTAAGCCACATGATGTTTCCAAACTACAGATCTTGCATAGGTGCATAGACTCCATGAGAGGTTGGAGGCTGATAACTTTCTTCAACTTAATGAGGAGAAAACTAAAGTCCTTGTTTGTGTTCCTGATAAATTTGTGCCCTTGGTAGTGGAAAATTTAGGCCCTCTTGCTTCATTTTCCAAACCTTCTATCAGGAGCCTTGATGTAACTTTTGACAGCTCTGACTTTGGAGGCTCATGTTAAATCTCTGGTCTGCTCCTGTTTTTACCATTTAAGAAACATTGCTAAGCTGAGTACCATTGAGTCACGCTCTGAACTGGAAATAATCATTCATGCATTTGTCTCATCTCGTTTGGACTATTGTAATTCCTTGTTCACCTGTTTATGTAATGCCTCTTTGAAATATCTGCAGGGTGCTCAGAATGCTGCAGCAAAGCTTCAGACCAAGCCTTCCAAGTAATGCCACACCCCTGCTGATATAGCTGCACTAGCTCCCCATAATATTCAGAGTCCACTTTAAGATTATGATTTTGACATTCAGGGCTCTACATGGACAAGCACCAACATACATCAGTGATGTTTTACATCCGTACATCCACAGGTCTCTGAGGTCATGTGATCAGGGCTTGCTGGTTGTCGAGCACACGAGGCTGAAAACAAAAGGCGACAGAGCTTTTGTAACTGTGGCCCCCAGACTGTGGAACTCTCTCCCTTTGAGCCTGAGATCTGTGGACTCAGTGGTCTCTTTTAAAAAACAGCTAAAAACTCTTCTTTTTAAACTTGCTTTTGGTTGATTTTTGTTTTTATGTTTTAGCTTCTGTGAAGCACTTCGTGATTTTATCTTGAAAGGTGCTGTATAAAAATTTCTTTACTTACTTATTCACTTTCAGCAGACCTGAGTGCTGATAAGTTGTCCTCTGAGAGCTCCCCGACTAAAACATTAAAAGGAGGTTCCTATTTGAGGAGGTTCCTAAGCGTCTTTTCAGAGAATATAAAAGCAGCCATGCAAATATTTCCTCCGTTCCCTGGATCCTGTAGTTTGGATTTTATTTTTATTTTTGAGTGGCAGTAATCGTGGGTTGTTTTACTCGGTGTTGGATGGAAGGAAGAAGGATCTTCACAGCTGTGGTCTAAGGAGCTTGGAAAGAAAAACCATTTGACCCTAGAACTGAACAAGCTTCTCAGATGAGAGGTGAAACGTCTTCAAGCAACTTAAACAAGTCCAGATGCCTTTTTCTTTCTTAGACTATGATGACAGGGATGACTGAGAACCTTCACAGACATACTTCACAGCTGTGGTTTGAGTGTGAGAGACTGATTAGAGGCTGGTGTGAACTGAGCTGGCTTAGGATGGTAACCCTGTCTCTCAGAGTGCTCACTCTGTGCTGTTTGTCCTTCCAGGACCCCGTAGCTCAGCTACCCACTGACATGGTCGGCCGTGCGTTCAGTGTCTTTTTCATCATCCTGAAGTATGCCGTCGACCTGCTGACCTGGGAGCACGAGGACCTGCTCCCCACAGGACTGCAGCCACCGTAGGCTCACTCTACCTTTACCTGAGACACGTGACAGTAAACGCGTCATACTGCAGCGTTCACACTGTGTGTGTGTGTATGTGTCTGCAGGGAGCGAGAGGACACCTACTACTGCATGCTGTTCAATGATGAAGTGCACACGTACGAGCAGGTGATCTACACGCTGCAGAAAGCTGTCAGCTGCAGCCAGAAGGAGGCCGTGAGCTTCGCCACTACGGTGGATCGAGATGTCAGTACACACACACAGTAACACGCTTATAGGAACTCAGAAATGTGACAAGGAGCTTCTTGTTTTTCATGTTCTGGTGATTATTCTAAGAATCTGTTTTGTGTGTGTGTGTGTGTGTGTGTGTGCGTGCGCGCGCAGGGCAGGAAGTCGGTTCGGTATGGAGACTTCCAGTTCTGTGAACAGGCCAAGTCCGTGATTGTGGTGAGTGTTTCCAAGTTTGGTAAATGACAGGAAGTCTTGAACTGATGTGGGGGGGGTGCTGACGGTGCCTGCTTCAGGGACGTTCAATGTCGCACTCATTTACATTCACTGCCTTCTGGTTTTACTCATCACAACAATTTAAGAAAACAAAGAATGTCTCACCTCCTCCTCTTCCTACATCCCCATCACCTCCTTCTCTGCTCCTCCTCCTATCCTATCCCCTCAGAGAAACACCAGCCGTCAGTCAAAGCCTCTCCGGGTTCAGGTGATGCACTCGTCTGTCGTTGCTCATCAGTGTTTTGCTCTGAAGGCTCTGAGCTGGCTGGGTCAGATCATTCAGTACTCTGGTACGTGTGGACTTCATTACCCACAATTCCTCTGTGTGTGTCTCTGCTGCTGCATGTGGTGACTGTGTACTGTGTTTTAGATGGCCTGAGGAGGATCCTGTGTCAGGTGGGATTGCAGAAAGGTCCAGAGGGAGAGAACTCCTCGCTTGTCGACCGACTGATGCTCAACGACTCCAAGATGTGGAAAGGTAACCGCACGTACCGCTGCTAGTCATATGGCGCTCGAACGGCCACGGTCGTGAAGCCAACGGATGTGAAACAGTTTGTGTTTATCTGTGAGTTGGTCCTTCAAAGACACACAGCAGAGATACAGTCCCAATTAAATGTTTAAGACCACTTGAAAAGTGGCCAAAAGTCATATTTTGCATGGTTGGATCTTCACCAGGTTCCAACTAGAGCTTTAACATGCAGAAATGTGATTGAGACAAAACATTTGAGCATGCAGTTTATTGAAAACAACACAAACTGAAACGGGCTGTTTTACGGCTGATCAAAAGTTTCGGGCCACATGCCTTTAAAAGGACAAATCTGGGCACAAATGTGGATTCACTGTCATTTCCTGTCAGGTAGTCACACTGTCATGATGTTCTGATGGCAAAGGCAAACAAATGTTCCCTTTTTGAACGGGGTCGGGTTGTTGAACTGCATAAGCATGGTCTCTCACAGCACCGTCACTGCTGAGGTGGGACGCAGTGAGACAGTTATTTGGAATTCCTGAAATGATCCTGAGGTTTATGGAACAAAAGTCAAGTGGAAGACCCAAACAAATGTCATCAGCACTGAGCCGGAGGATCCAGTTGGCTGTCCGTCGAGACACTGGATAACCCTCGACCCAAATTAAGGCCGTTCCTGGTGCCGACTGCAGCCCCATAACCATCAGACGGCCTCAAAACACGTCTTCAGAGGCCTCGTCTCCATGGACGCCACAGAACTGACCGTTTTGACCAAACATGGGACATTGAAAGGTCCTCTAGCTAATCACATGAGCCTCTTTCACACCTTGGCTCATGTGATTAGGTAGAGGATCATTAGGGGGTCCATTGTCCCCTCTCGGGGGGTTACTCCCACAGGGCTTAAATCTGGGACTCTCCACCATTTGACCCTAGAACTGAAGAAGCTTCTCGGATGAGAGGTGAAACGTCTTCAAGCAACTTCCAGAAGTCCAGACACTTTTCTTTCCAAGCTCCTTAGACGATGAGAACAAATGTAACTTTGATGGTCCTGATGGTTTGCAGTGTTACTGCCATGATAAGCAGGTCTCACCTGAGGTGTTTACTACGCCTACAGCGAGGGGGCTCCATAATGATCTGGGGTGCTTTTTCCTTCAATGGAACAACGGAGCTTCAGGAGGTGCAGGGGTGGCAAATGGCTGCTGGCCATGTCCAGATGTTGCAGAGAGCGTCCTCGTGACTGAGGGCCCTCATCTGTGTGATAAACACTGGGTTTATCAGCAGGACAACGCTACAGTCCACCTCCCCTGCAGCGGCGCTGCAGACCACACCCCGCCACACACATTAACCAGGTAAATACATATTTAAGCAGAATTTTGCAAATATCTATTTTTTTTTAGCAGCATAGAGCTTTTTTTCCCAATTACTTTTTAAAAGTCAGGTCAAGGCTCCAAAAGCCCAAAGGCGATATGAGCGGGGCGGCTCACAACAGTTTTTGTTTGCTGGATCATTTTAGTTCAGCTTTCCTTTTGTTATATTTCTTTAAGAGTTCAAAATGTGTTAATTACATGAATAAAAGGTAATTTTCTCTGTAGCACTTCATGGATTTCATAAGCAACACACCTTAGTTGCTCCGTGGATTCTTTTAAAAAGCAGTTAAAAACTTTTCTGTTCAAACAAGCCTTTTGTTGTACGTATTTTATATTCTTTACATTATTTACATTTGATCTTTTACATTGTGTATAATGTCTGTTGATTGTATTGTTTATTTTAATATTTGTGTACAGCACTTTGTGACTGCTTGTCTGTGAAAAGCGCTTAATAAATAAACTTTACTTACTTACTTTAGTTGTTCACACAAAGCATAAAGGTTAAAAAAACAAACAAACAAACAATATATACAGTGTTATCTTCATTTTAGATTTTAAAAAGTATTTGCGGCTCCCAGTGTTTTCTTTTGCGTGGAAACCGGGTCCAAGTGGCTCTTTAGGTGTTAAAGTTTGCAGACCCCTGGTATAAGTTTTGTTTTTAGTAAACTGCATGCTCAAAGCATGTTATGTCTCACTCCCGTTTCTGCATGTTGAAGCTCTACTTGGAACTTGGAAGATCCAACAATGCAAAATAGGATTTTTGGCCATTTTTCAAGTGGTCTTAAACTCTCGATTGGCGCTGAATGTGACTGACAGGCACTCTAACTAGCTGAAGTTTGGATGCATGGCAGTCTCCTTGATCTGTTTGTTCATGGTGTGCGAGTTGATGAGCTGCAAGTAAATGCGAGCAAGTTGAGGTCAGCTGATCTGTCATGTTTGCAGGAGCGAGGAACATCTATCACCAGCTACTCATGAACAGCCTCCTCATGGACCTCAAGTACAAGAAGATCTTTGCCATCCAATTTGCCAAGGTAACACACCTGTGCAGTATACCTGACACCCGCCAGCCACTTCATTAGGTACACCTTGCTGGTACTGGTTGGTTCTCCTTTTTCTTTAAGAGCTGCTTCAATTCTTCACTGCTGGTAAGCTGCTGGAAACACTCAGAGAGGCTGGTCCATGTGGACACGGCATGATGAGAACTTCTGTTCCATCTGAGCACAGAGGAGCTCTGCTGCACTGAGATCTTTGACCGTGGAGGCCCTTATACAGCAAACTCACTGTCATATTTAAGACATGGTTGGTGGGAACATGACATCAGATCAGCAGTCTGAAACACCAACAACCATCCCACGCTTAAAGTCTCTTAAATCACTTTCCTTCATTAATCTGATGTTCATTTTGAACTTCAGCTCGTCTGATATCTACATGTCTGAATACACTGAGCTGAAGCCCTGTGATTGCCTGATTACATATTTGCATTAAGCTGTTGAACAGGCATACCTAATAAAGTGGCTGGTAAGTGTATATACCTGATCGGAACACCCATGACAGCTGTGGAGCTTTATATAGTCTGGGGGGGTTTATGCTAGTAGAATCTCGATGATCTGTGATTCCCTGGCAGCATCTGTTTCCTCAGTGCAACAGCCTAAAACCTCACCACATGACCTTGTTGGCTTGTTTACAGCTAAAATGAAAAACTTCATCCAGCCAGTCGTGTGTCGATTGAATTTTTAGATCCAAATAAATCAAAGTACTCAAAAAGATCCTCTGGAGTGAACTTTGTTCATTGAAACAGACTTTACTAAACAGTGTCATATAAACAACAAAACATGTAACAACAAGACATCACAAAGTAGAACAGAGCAACCCTGAGGTGTAGAGCCTTCATGCTCATGTAGCAGACAAAAACAACAGAGAAAAGGGGTTACGCTGCCAAAAATAAACCATAAATCTCATTAATTTGGGGTTTTTCTCTCTTTGGAAAGTGTGTCCTGTCAAAGAGCGCCATAACTCACATTAACCCCTCCATGAACTGCTGTCTTAGTGTGGTAGACTAGTTTGTTTGTCCTAGGGAACCCAAGGGCTATGTTCTCAGGGCCTTTTGCCTCCTAGTAGGGTTTCCCATGGCAAATTGGTCCTGTGTCAGGAACCAGGCAAAGAGATATTCAAAAGACCCTTATGAGTTTAACAACAAGGGAGTTCACCCTGCCTGGGATACGGTTACTGGGACCCCGTCCTGGAGCCAGGCCTGGGAAGTGTGTCCAATGGGAGAACGCCAGGTGGCCAGGCCTTAGCTCAAAAGGCCCGGCTGGGTGCACCCGACACCCGACGTAGGCCTGCACCAGCCCCATGGGGTGCCGTAGAGGTCTGGTGCAGTGTGTGCTAATGGCAAGAGATCCTGACCGATCGATCCCCGAGTTTGGCGTTCGGGACACGGAACATCATCCCTCTGGTGGAGAAGGAGTATGCGAGGTTGAGATGTACCGGCTAGATATAGTCAGGCTCACCTCAACACACAGCTTGGGCTCTAGAACCTGTCTCCTAGAGAGGGGCTGTACTCTGTTCCAGTCTGGAGTTGCCTTTGGTAAGAGACAGTGTGTTGATGTGGGTATCTTGGGCCCTGTATGTTGGATTTTTTCCCAGTAGACCAGACACCTTCAGGTTGGGGAGTCTTTGGGTGGGGTGCTCGAGGTGCTCCATCTGGAGACTCAACACTCATATGAGCAATTGACAGTGAGACTTAGAGGGGCGTCATTGGGAGGAACGGCCTGCCTGGTCTGATCTCAAGTGGTGTTCTGTTACTTGTCTATAACAAACACCATGTTCAAAGGGCGTCTGTAAATGCACATGGCAGCAGGGACACCCTAGGTTGATGATCGATGCTGTAATCGTATCATCGGATCTGCAGGTGTATATTCTGGATACACGGGTGAAAAGAGCTGCTGAGGTGTCAACTGATCACCTCCTGGTGGTGAGTTGGATCAGGTTGTAGGTTAGGACTGTGGACAGGCTTGCCTCACTTAAACATATAGTGAGAGTGCAATGTGAATGCCGGGCACAGTCCGTGAGCTCTTGAACTCTTACTTCCAACTGAGCCATCAGGCTGAAGAACAATCCTATTGGCCTTTGTTAGCCTGCGGGACTTCACAGACAGCTGATGGGTACTGGAAGGTAAAGCGGAACACTTATTCAGACAGTGGCTGAAGCAAAAACTTGGGTGTGGGAGGAGTTCAGTAAGGTCAATGACTTTCCTTGAAAGCGATTCTGGCAAACTGCAGCGCTCTACAGCGCTCTACCCGCACTGTAGAGCGCTGCTGACTGAGGATATAGTTGGACGATGGAAGGAATACTTCCAGGACCTCCTTAATCCCACTGATACAACTTCTGTAGAGGAAGCAGCAAATGGGGGTGGTGAGTCATCCATCACTGGAGGCGAGGTCACTGAGGCAGGTAAACGACTCCTTGATGGCAGAGCCCCTGGGGTGGATGAGGTTTGCTGTGAGTTTCTGAAGGCTCAGATGTTGTAGGGCTGTGTTGGACACGTCTCTACAGTGTTGCATGGAGATGTAGGGCAGTACCTCTGGATTGGCAGACTGGTGGTTCTCAATTTGAAGAAGGATAGGATGATATATCAGGATAAAAATTCACTGAAGTTAAAGATGCTGGTGATCACTCAGCTAGAAAATGAATCATTAAAAAGTCGACTGACAGAAAGACTTCAGTGATCAAAGCACGTATGTCCACATATTATTCACAGGAATCGGTCTTCGGACTGAAAATAACCCTCAGGTGGGAAACAAATAATTTAAAATGGGTCATGCTGAGCTGATCGCCTAAAGCTGCTGCTGATCTTGATTAAAGAACCAGTCGCTGCTGTGCATGTGCTGTGTTAAGGTCAGGTTTACAGAACTAACAGAAGTCTTGATACACTTTTCTTTTGTGAGCTGTCTTAAAAATATCAGAGTTTTAGCGACAGGTTTTTAAAGGAGTCAGTGTGTGGGTGGTGGTGGGGTGTTGGGCGGACAGCAGCGACCTCTGACCCAGAGGTGAAATGTCGTCCCTCCAGAACTACAGACGCCTACAGACAGATTTTATGGAGGACGACCACGAGCGAGTGGTGTCAGTGACGTCGCTGTCTGTCCAGCTCTTCACCGTCCCGACCATGGTGAGTACTCCTCCTGCACCTCCACACAACTCTCTCTCTCTGTGTTCCCCTCTCTCTCCCGCTGCTAGAATTACGAACGCTTGCAGAACGACTATGTGAAAGACGACCACGGCCGTGAGTTCTCCATCACTGACCTGTCAGTGCAAATGTTCACCGTACCGTCACTGGTGAGTTCAGGTGGCTGCCGCCGGAGTAGATGTCATCCCACCGGCTGAGTTGTTTAAAGTGGGTGCTTCACCCTCAGGTGGAACAGATGTCAGACATCACTGAAAAAATGTTATGATCTAAAGTCATCCCTGAAGTTTCATTGAAAGCTGATTAGTTGATAATCAATAATTATAACAGATATAATTATTATTAATATATTATGTATTAATAATAGTATTAATAATAATCAGATCAATCACCTTTAAAGTTTAGTTCTTCAGAATCCACCAAAATAAATGTCACAAGCAAAGAAACACAGATCGAAATGATAACAGGCCCAACACTGAACATGAGGAACGACACGTCTGTACGTGTGTGGGGGTGTGTGTGTGTTGGTGTGTGGGTCTCAAATGTTCTGCAGGCCCGGATGCTGATGGTGGAGGAGAACCTGATGACCACCATCATCAGGACCTTTGTGGATCACCTCCGCCACAGAGACCCGCAGGGGCGCTTCCAGTTCGACCGCTACACCGCCCAGCAGGCCTTCAAGTTCGGGAGAGTCCAGAGCCTCATTGGTGACCTCAAGTGAGCCCCAGTTAGAGGTTATGAAGAGCCAGTTAGAGGTTATGAAGAGCCAGTTAGAGGTTAAGGGCCAGTTAGAGGTTAAGGGCCAGTTAGAGGTTATGAAGAGCCAGTTAGAGGTTAGTTGGAGACTAAACAGAGACTGGTTCTTGTGCGATGACCCTACACTGTGTATGCAGGGTACCCATGAATCCTGTTCTGTAGCTTGATGAATCTTCTTTCACAAGTGTAAACGCTGTGGGTGTGTGTCGTGTTTTATGATAAAACCAGGCCTGTCAGTGTAACCAGTGCTTCTACATGCAGGTATGTCCTGATCAGCCCTCCGTCCAAGTGGAGCGATCAGCTCAGACTCAAGTTTCTAGAAGGTTTCTACGCTTTTCTGGAGCTGCTCAAGTGCATGCAGGTAACATGGAGACAGTGTGAGGTTTACCTGTACAGGTGCAGCCCGAACATCTCTGAGCCTGTCTGTCTGTGAACCCACCTCCCTGCAGGGCATGGACCCAGTGGTGAGACAGGTGGGGCAGCATATTGAGATGGAGCCTGAGTGGGAGGCGGCGTTCACGCTGCAGATGAAGCTGACAAACATCATCACGATGATCCAGGAATGGTGCTCCACTGATGTGAGACAACACACTGAACACGCTACATGTAACATTACAAATGTTACCTTTTATGTTCCTACAGTTTATTTTTTGTTTTCTGGATCAATAATCTGATCAGTTTTAAATAAATAGATTGATTGAGTGAGCCATCCAAGCCTTTTCTTTGCTCCTTTGTGTGTGTCAGGAGCGTGTGCTGATCGAGGCCTACAAGAAGTGTCTGAGCGCTCTCAGTCACTGTCATAACAGCCTTCCAGATGGTGAGCAGCCAATCAGCTTGAGCCTGGCAGGCCACAGCGTGGAAACATTCAGGTATCAGGTGTCTCAGGAAAAAGTCTCCATACACCTGCCGGTCTGCAGGCTGCTGGCAGGTAAACACACACACACATTTTAAAAGTCACACCATCTGTCTCCACGTCCTGTTTGAAGTTGTATCAATCACCTCCTCAGGTCTGCACATCCTCCTCAGCAGAACAGAGGTGGCGTCTCATTTCCCTGAGCAGCTCCCATTGGTCAGTAACAGATTATTATTGATCCCTGATTGGAAACGCCATTTTCCAACCAGTTTGATTCATTGATTGTTGATGCCACGTGTCCCTCAGGGTGAACTAAGCCCCCCCCTTCTGATCGAACTCCCCCTCCGTTGCCTGGTGCTCTGTGCCCAGGTGCATGCTGGGATGTGGAGGAGGAACGGATTCTCACTGATTAATCAGGTGAGTTCTAACCTGTTAATCTATGCTGAAGAGATCAATGCTGATTAGCTAAGTTTTTTGCTGTTTGTTGTTTCAGATTTATTATTACCACAATGTAAAGTGTCGAGTCGAGATGTTCGACAAAGACATCATCATGCTACAGGTACAACTCGCCTCTACTGACGCTCCACTTATTCTACCAGTGCTGATTCAACAGCACTAATGCCTCTGTGAAGCGTTGGTGCAGACTCTCTGCTCATGCTTGCTGCTGTTTTTGGTTGGGTGCAGGCAGGGGCGTCCATGATGGATCCAAACCACTTCCTGATGATTGTTCTGAGTCGATTTGAAGTGTTTCACGTTTTCAGCACCGCTGACATCAGGAAAAGATACAGAGAGGCCAACAAGGTCAGTCCTCTTCTGTTGTCAAGACGCCATGATTTTACTGCTAAGCTTATCCGCCCCACCCTCGACACAGATACATTTCCAAAGATTGTTATGTTAAAGCTCCTGCAGCGTCAGGTGATGCAAAGCTGCAGCAGATTAAATTCAGACACCTGCATGAACAGACAAGAAGTCAGATTTTGCAGCAGGTCGCTTTGACTTGTCTGTTTATTTGCACGTAACGAGAAATTAGAATCACATCTGCAGGTCAGACATTCACATTACGTCGTGTTTGACATTCAAATCAAATCAAATCACTTTTATTGTCACATCACATGTGCAGGTACATTGGTACAGCACATGTGAGTGAAATTCTTGTGTGCGAGCTTCACAAGCAACAGAGTTGTGCAAAATACAATAATGTAAACAAGCAAAATACAAGAATGGCTACATCTGAAACTAATAAATATATGTACAATATATAATAGTATATGCATTTCTGGATGTGTATACTAAATATTTTTCTACGTGTGTGTGTGTACACATATTTTACAAATTAAATAGAGTAAACAATAAATAAAATATATAAAATATACAGAGTTGAATATGTGCAAAACAGTGGCGTTACTGTACAGTATGGAGTGCATAATGTTGAAGTTCCAGTAGTGAAGCTGAGGTGTCTATGAAGTGTTCAGCAGTCTGATGGCCTGGTGGAAGAAGCTGTCTCTCAGTCTGCTGGTACGGGACCAGATGCTGCAGAACCTCCTTCCTGATGGAAGCAGTCTGAACAGTTTATGGCTGGGGTGACTGGAGTCCTTGATGATCCTCCCCGCTTTCCTCAGGCAGCGCTTCCTGTAGATGTCTTGGAGGGAGGGAAGCTCACCTCCAATTATCCGTTCAGAGCACCGCACTACTCGCTGGAGAGCTTTGCAGTTGTAGGTGGTGCTGTTGCCGTACCAGGTGGTGATGCATCCAGTGAGGATGCTCTCAATGGCACAGTGATAGAAGGTCCTGAGGATGCGGGGGCTCATGCCGAATCTTTTCAGTCTCCTGAGAAAGAAGAGGCGCTGCTGCGCCTTCTTCACTGTTTTGTTTGTGTGTACTGACCACGTAAGATCCTCAGCCAGGTGTACACCAAGGAACCGGAAGCTGCTCACTCTCTCCACAGCAGCGCTGCTGATGGTGATGGGGGTGTGTACTTCTCTGCACCTCCGGAAGTCCACTATCAACTCCTTTGTCTTTGCGACGTTGAGGGTGAGATGGTTGTCTTGACACCAGTGGGTCAGGGCGCTGACCTCCTCCCTGTAAGCCGTCTCATCACCGTTGGTGATAAGACCCACCACTGTAGTGTCGTCCGCAAACTTCACAATGATGTTGGAGTTGTTAGTGGCTGTGCAGTCGTAGGTGTAGAGTGAGTACAGGAGAGGGCTCAGTACACATCCCTGTGGAGCACCAGTGTTCAGTGTGATGGGGGATGAGGTGATGCTGCCCAGTCTGACCACCTGGCGTCTGTCAGACAGGAAGCTAAGGATCCAGCTGCAGAGGGAGCTGCTCAGTCCTAGATCCTGCAGTTTCCTGTCCAGCTTCGAGGGAACGATGGTATTGAATGCTGAGCTGTAATCTACAAACAGCATCCTCACATACGTGTCTCTCTTCTCCAGGTGTGACAGGGCAGTGTGTAGTGTCAGGGCTATGGCATCATCAGTGGACCTGTTGTGGCGGTATGCGAACTGTAGAGGGTCCAGTGAGTCGGGTAGTGCAGAGCGGATGAAGTCCCTGACCAGCTTCTCGAAGCATTTGCTTACGATGGGGGTCAGGGCTACAGGTCGCCAGTCGTTCAATGAGGAGATGGTGGAGGATTTGGGTACAGGGACGATGGTGGCCATTTTGAAGCAGGCTGGGACTACAGACAGAGAGAGGGAAAGGTTGAAGATGTGCGTGAACACTCCAGCCAGCTGAGCCGCGCATGACTTGAGGACGCGGCCGGGAATCCCGTCCGGACCTGTAGCTTTGCGTGCGTTCACCTTCCTGAAGCACTTCCGCACATCCTCCTCAGACACAGTGTGCGCACTGACGTCATCCGCGGTGCGCACACTGTCCGGTCTCATGGTGTTCGCTGTGTCGAATCTAGCGTAGAATACGTTTAGATCCTCACACAGAGAAGCCGTGGTCTGCGGTGTGCTGGTTTTCCCTCTAAAGTCTGTGATCGTGTTTAGTCCCTGCCACATACTCCGAGGGTTGTCAAACTGTTGCTCCACCCTGTCCCTGTACTCACGTTTGGCTGCTTTGATCGTCTTCCGGAGTTGGTAATGTGCGTGTTTGTAGTCCGATGTGTTCGCGGAGGCAAAGGCGGTGCTCCGTGCCGCGCGAACATCTCCGTTAATCCAGGGTTTTTGATTTGGGAAGGATTTTAAGAAGGATTCAAGTCCTCAAAAATCCATTTGCAATGTTGAATCTTTCGAGTTAAACGCTACAGGTGTATGACTGACTCCTCCCACTCTGTCCTGTGTTTCAGGACCTGGTCCAGCAGAACACTCTCATCGAAGAGATGCTTCATCTCATCATTATGGTGGTCGGTGAGTTTGTTTCCTCTGAAAATGAGTCAGAGAGGTCGCCTTGTCCAGGTGCAACATTAGCACTGCCTCTGCATGTGTGTTACAGGTGAGCGGTACGTGGCGGGCGTTGGCCAGGTGGAGCCCTACGATGAGGTCAGAAGAGAAATCATCCACCTGCTGTCCATCAGACCGATGGCTCACAGCGAGCTTGCCAAGGCTCTACCTGAGAATGTGAGACCCTAACCTGTCTGTTAATGTTTTTTTAGTTATGCTGTTACATATTTGTAAGTATTTGTGAGTTCTGCTTTTAAAAGTTTATTAACCCTCTGGGCTCGACGGACGCGTCGGCACATCCAAATCACACGACCAATTTAAGATGACTTTGCAACAAGATGCAGCCAACCCGAGTCTCCAAGTTTAAAGTCTAAGTGCGGACTTCAAACTATATACAAGTTTTTAAGTTGTGTTGATAGGACACGAAAAACCAGAGTCATGATCAAAAATATACCTGATGTTTTTTGCTGAATACTATCGGCACTCTCTGCTTGTGACCAAATAAAAGAAAGAAAAAGCACCGCTTTCCTATTGGTGGAAAAATGTACCATGTCAACCAATCACAAAATGATATGGCAACATGTGACAATTGGTTGTTTAGGAAGAAGGAGAGGTTTTAGGAGTGACAGCGGTGAGAGAGTGTTTAGACACAAGAGATTTGTGACATTCAGTGTGTTTGGAGTGTGTAGTTGATGTGTACTTTTATGTAGTTTGCAGTTTTATGCAGTTACCCTGTACTTTTGTGTAGTTCGTGTGTACTTTTGTGTAGTTGGTGTGCAGTTTTGTGTAGTCTTTTGTGTTGTCAGTGGGTAGTTTTGTGTAGTTTGTGGCTAGTTAGTGCGTACTTTTGTGTAGTGTGTGCAGTTTTAACTACACTCAACAAAAATATAAACCCAACACCTTTGTTACTGCTCCCATTCCCCATGGGATGGACGTAGAGACCTAAAATTCATTCCAGATACACAATATAACCATCCCTCCCAAACAGTGGTCACAAATCAGTCCAAATGTGTGGTAGTGGGCACATCTGCTATATTGAGATAATCCATCCCACCTCACAGGTGTGCCACATCAGGATGCTGATCTGACATCATGAGTAGTGCACAGGTGTACCTCAGACTGCCCACAACAAAAGGCCACCCTGGAATGTGCAGTTTTGTCTCACAGCAAAATGCCACAGATGCCACAAGCAATGAGGGAGCGTGCAATTGGCATGCTGACAGCAGGAATGTCAACCAGATCTGTCGCCCGTGCATTGAATGTTAATTTCTCAACCATAAGCCGTCTCCACAGGCGTTTCAGAGAATATGGCAGCACATCCAACCGGCGTCACAACCGCAGACCTCGTGTAACCACACCAGCCCAGGACCTCCACATCCAGCAGGTTCACCTCCAAGATCGTCTGAGACCAGCCACCCAGACAGCTGCTGGAACAATTGGTTTGCACAACCAAACAATTTCTGCACAAACGGTCAGAAACCGTCTCAGGGATGCTCAACTGCATGCCCGTCGTCCTCATCGGGGTCTTGACCTGACTCCAGCTCGTCACCGTAACAGACTTGTGTGGGCAAATGCTCACATTCGATGGCGTCTGGCACGTTGGAGAGGTGGTTCCCATTGTTCAGGGCAGATGGCAGCTGAGAATGTCCCAGTTCTTGCATGGCCAGCATACTCACCGGACATGTCACCCATTGAGCATGTTCGGGATGTGCTTGACCGGCGTATACGACAGCGTGTACCAGTTCCCACGAATATCCAACAACCTCGCACAGCCATTGAAGTGGAGTGGACCAACATTCCACAGGCCACAATTGACAATCTGATAGACTCCATGCGACGATGTGTTGCACTGCATGAGGCAAATGGTGGTCACACCAGATACTGACCGGTTCTGGGTCCCCAGACCCCCAATAGCGCAAAAAACTGCACATTCCAGGGTGGCCTTTTGTTGTGGGCAGTCTGAGGTACACCTGTGCACTACTCATAATGTCAGATCAGCATCCTGATGTGGCACACCTGTGAGGTGGGATGGATTATCTCAATATAGCAGATGTGCCCACTACCACACATTTGGACTGATTTGTGACCACTGTTTGGGAGGGATGGTTATATTGTGTATCTGGAATGAATTTTAGGTCTCTACGTCCATCCCATGGGGAATGGGAGCAGTAACAAAGGTGTTGCGTTTAAATTTTTGTTGAGTGTAGTTAGTGGGTAGTTTTGTGTTGTTGGTGTGCAGTTTTATGTACTTAGTGTGCAATTTTGTGTAGTTAGTCGACTGCTGAATGTCACAGTTGCTGCCAAAAAGCCACCAAAGGCAGATTACAGTGTAAACTGTGTCTCCAACACCTGCTGCTGTCTGGCCTGCAGGTATCAGGCTGTGATGTTCTCCTTTATCTTATAGTGGACACAAATTATATTTTAGAGTGGCGGAAATAATTTGTGTGGCATGATATTTGATGCAGAACAGCTGATTGTTCTGTGAATTGTTTGAAATGGTTTGAAATGGCCCGCCTTGGCTGCATTTTTAGGTAAATAGATGCAAATAACTTGTGCATAGGTTATTAAAATGTACAGTTTATATTTGCATTTCAAATTACGAAAATGATTCATTAATGTTTGTGTTAGTTACAGCAAAAAATATAACCTTTTTTTCTACTCAGATTTTATGTTTTTTACCTGACTTTAGATCAGTTGTGTTAATACAACTGTAGTAGTTTGACTGTAAATTCAGACATGTGAGGTCGTGCTGAAAAGAATGATACCAAACAAGGCAAAGTAAATGAGTAAAATCAAAGGTAACCCCAGAGCGTTAAACTCAGACACTTTGTAAGGCTCGATCATACAAGATCTGCTGAACAGGTGAACCCTGACTTACCTGAGGCTAAAATGTTTTGTTTGTTTGCTATTCAGTGTTTCTGAGCGCAGGGAATTTACTGTTTTTACTTCTGTGCGCTGAAACATTTTTAGTTTGATGTAATAACCTGAGTTTGTGTCTTCAGGGGAACAAGGAGACGGGGCTGGAGAGAGTCATCGACAGCGTGGCTTCATTCAAGTCAGTCTTCCACCTCAAATATCATCAGTCCACCTTAAATACACGTGCATCCTTACAATTTCTCTTTGTTCTCTATGTTACAATAACTGCAGTACTGAGTGTATTTGTACTAACAGGAAACCAGGTGTGACAGGTAGAGGGCTGTATGAGCTCCGCCCTGAGTGGAACAGATACTTCAACCTGTACTTCCATCACTACAGCAGAGCTGACCAGTCAAAGGTACGCTCACTGATCTGGATGCGGATCAGAGCGTTATTGATTGGTGTACGTGTTGTTGCTATGGTAACGCTGCGTCCTGTGTTTCAGGCTGAGGAAGCTCAGAGAAAGCTGAGGAGACAGAGTGGCGAGGACACAGGTAAGCACACCTGTACAAAACACCAGCAGGAAGACTGATGGATGACATGGTCACCTTGGTAACGTGTCTTTGTGTGCATAGCCCTGCCCCCTCCCCCTCCTCCCCCCCTCTGCCCTCTCTTCGGCAGCCTGGTGAACCTCCTGCAATGTGATGCGCTGCTCGCCATAGAGGGCGCCGTGCTGCAGTGGGCCGTGGAGCCCAGCGGGGGGGGCTGGACTGAGTCCATGCTGCAGAGGGTGAGTGTGTGTGTTTAGAATAGAGTAGCTCTTTATTGTCGTTGCACATGAAATAAAATGTAAATGAGGGAGCAGGAATAAATAAGCAACAGGAGGGACACACTGGAGAGGAGAGGTCTGGGAACCAGTCCAGAGACTTGGTCTGAACACAGTGTGAGTGGCCTGAGTGATGGGGGGTTAGTCAGACCATGGGCCTTTCTCAATACGCAAGTCCGTACTCGGGTTACAGACTCACGATTTGTACAACTGGAACACCAGCGTACTTGATGATGTCACAGTTTTTACTGCTGTCACCTCTTAATTTAACTGTGAGTAATATGTTATGAAGCTGAACTTTCATCTCAGCCAAACCGATTTACTCAGGAACAAATAAAACACTGAAATAAACCAAACATTAACATTTAGAAGTGATCTACGTGACTTATATATCATGTTTAACCTGAGTAGCCAAAGACCGCAGGTGGTTTGAAAACGATCTGCCGGTAGTTCGCTGTTCCTGCTGGCTCTAGTGACCCTTGACCTCCCGGTCAGCTATCGAGTTGGTGGGTACAGACGTCTCTGAAAACGTCGGAGCACTTTTGCAAGTATGTGATGTTTTGATAAACCGAGCAGATATTTGAAGCTTACACAGCTACATTCTCGCCTGAAAGTATCTAAAAATGTTATTTTAAGAGTAATATTTAAATTTAAACGTTTTTAGCCGCACTCCTCCACCATTGCCATGTTTGAGCTTTGGACGAAATGCATTCTGGGATATTTAGCTGTACCAAGTACACACAAGTCACCGCCGATGTATGCTCGATAAAATTTGCGGAGCGAGAACACATCTGGGAATTTTTCACGTTCTCGGCTTGATGTGTACTTTGAATTGGAACAGTACTTGGTCTCCGACTGATGACATATCACGAGTCCACGAGTACTGTATTGTCCCCCTGGTAGGACGCTTGACCTGTTGGTGGCATTTGTAGAGTACAGATTGCAAACTTGCCTCATTAATGTCCCCAACAATGATATGGACAGATATGCTCTCTCTGCTGTTTACTAATAGTAAGTTGGAGGTGGTTGAGCGCTGAGCTAACGTTAGCATCAGGGGGATGTAAACAATGGTAACTATGGCTACCGTTAGCTTGCAAGGTAGATCAAAGGGACATGACATGACCTCTGAGTCCGGTGAGCAGTGACTGTTTATAGTTGTGTTGTTACGACTGTAGTCCTACAGCCCCTGCCCTTACCTTTGTTGTGGTCCTGGTGGTGTAGGGTCCAGCCTGGTGACTCCACTGGGGCATCAGGGATGTTAGGATGGAGCCAGGATTCAGTTACACTCAGTAGACAACACTCCCAGACAACACGGTTGTAGTACATCTCTGATTGTAGCTCCTCCCTTTTGTTTGTGAGGGATCTGGTGTTGGTGAGGAAGCTGGGTGAAAGCGGAGATTTGCGTTGCTGTTTTCGATAGTCAGCTCTGCGTCCCGCTTTTGTTTTCTCGTGTGTTCATCAGTGTTAGATCAGGTGACCAGCTTTAATGGCTGACTGTAATCATCACTGTGATCTTCAGAAACACCTGTAGAGGCCGCCCTCTGTCCTAAATAAAATGAACATCAGATTCAAAGTGTGTGTGTGTTTGTACCTCACCTGCAGGTGCTCCACCTGGTGGGCATGGCTCTGCTGGAAGAGCAGCAGCAGCTGGAGAGCAGCAGCGGAGATGAAGATGTCACTTTCAACTACACCTGCAAGATCACACGTTAGTACACCTGTGTGTATGTGTGTGTGTTTGAGTGTTTACCTGTGTGTGTGTGTGTGTGTGTGTGTTTGTGTGTGTGTTTGAGTGTTTACCTGTGTGTGTGTGTGTGTGTGTGTGTGTGTGTGTGTGTGTGTGTGTGTTTGTGTTTGAGTGTTTACCTGTGTGTGTGTGTGTGTGTGTGTGTGTGTGTGTGTGTGTGTGTGTGTTTGTGTGTGTGTTTGAGTGTTTACCTGTGTGTGTGTGTGTGTGTGTGTGTGTGTGTGTGTGTGTGTGTGTGTGTTTGTGTTTGAGTGTTTACCTGTGTGTGTGTGTGTGTGTGTGTTTGTGTGTGTGTTTGAGTGTTTACCTGTGTGTGTGTGTGTGTGTGTGTGTGTGTGTGTGTGTGTGTGTGTGTGTGTGTGTGTGTTTGTGTTTGAGTGTTTACCTGTGTGTGTGTGTGTGTGTGTGTGTGTGTGTGTGTGTGTGTGTTTAGGTCCAGGTGAAGCACCCAGTACTTCAGGAAGTGTCCTGGCTCTGCTGGAAAGTCTGCAGAACACTCCTCACCTGGAAGTCCATAAAGACATGATCACCTGGATTCTCAAGGTAACCGCTGATGTCACTGTGATGTCATTGTGAATTAACACCAGAGTGAAGGTGTGAAGCTGAATCAGTATGATCTCTGTGTGTGTGTAGATGGTGTCAAACATCAAAATGATGAGAGAGCGAACATCGTCAGCCTCCTCTTTTACCGTCAGCCTGGAAAGAGGCTCTGAGGAGGTGAGACTCAGCACCGCTTCCTCTTCCCTGGTTATCTACTGACTGATTGGCTCATTAACGTATGTGTTGATTAAGTGATGAATTGATTGGTTCCGTGCTGCAGACGATGAGGGACAAAGATAAGGCAGAGAGGAAGAGGAAAGCGGAGATGGCGAGGCTCCGCAGGGAAAAGATCATGGCTCAGATGTCAGAGATGCAGAAACACTTCATCAACGAGAACAAAGAGCTGTTCCAGCAGAGCATGGAAGAGCTGGAGGCGTCCACGTCAGCTGCCGACCACAGGTACAACTGCATATTTACACCAGTACATTCCTAATACACCTGTATACCCACTTTCATTCACATTTACTAGATGCCTTACTATCAGCTGAGCACAGGTATGACTGTACAAAGCCGTATTTATCTGTTGGAATATGAAATGCACTTAACATTAAGTGCAGGCAAGGACTGGTACACCTGTGGACTCACCTGCTGCAGAGCACACGTGTGATTGAAGAGCTTATTCAGAGAATATTAAAAGATCCTCTCCCTCCTGCTTTACAGTCCTCCCAGTGCAGAGCTCACCTGTGTGTCCCAGGTGGCTGTTGGTCCCAGGAGGGTGGGAGGGACTGAGCGCCGACAGCTGGTCACCTGTATCCTGTGTCAGGAAGAGCAAGAGGTCAGAGGTCACAGCAGAGCAATGGTGCTTGCAGCATTTGTCCAAAGGTCCACTGTTCTGTCCAAAAACCGCCACTGCAACCTGCCCAACCCAGGTGGGCAGAGCTCCAGTTTGACATCATCAGGCGAGTGACCAGTCGAAGTTCAGGTGTTAACCTGTGATCGTGTGTTTCAGAGCACCGTGACCCCCTGTTCATGCACCCCGACCTCTGTCTGGGGATTCACACCGCCAGCTGTGGACACATCATGCACGCCACCTGCTGGCAGAGGTGACTCCCCTCACTTGCACACCTTCCAGTCGGCTCTCAGGATGTTACACCTGTCCTCACTCTGTTCAGGTACTTTGAGGCGGTACAGCTGAAGGAGCAGCGGCGTCAGCAGCGTCTGAGAGGCCACACGAGCTACGATGTGGAGAACGGCGAGTTCCTCTGTCCACTCTGCGAGTGTCTGAGCAACACCGTGATCCCCATGCTACCGCACGCAGCCTCACCTGACCACAGGTACGCTCACCTGACTGCAGTGAGACACTCACACAATAAGCACACCTGTGCTGACCACAGGTACACAGGTTCCTGGCTTTTACCTGATGTTGCGTGAATGGTTTTCTCTCTCTCTCTCTCTGTTTTTTTTTTTTTTTTTCTTCTTCTTCAGTGTTGAAAATCCTAGTTTCGAGGTGTGGCTTAAGACAACCAATCAGCTGATAGCAGCTCTGCACTCTGCACACAGGACGCAGTCTGAAGGTGAGTTACCTGTAAGAAAACTGAGTCAAACTGAGCCGTGTGTGTTAATGTTAATTAATGCGTGTGTTACAGGTGCAGCAGAAGAGGCGGAGCCTGTCGTTCCTCAAGGGTTCAGAGTAGACTTCACGCCACAGTGAGTCATGTGCTGTTTGTACTGATCCTGATCAATAACCTAATGGGACATTACGTGGTGATGATGTCATTGTGATGTCACAGGAACCCATTCTCAAGCAGCATCAGTGAGATGATTACCACTTTCAGCCTGTCCACCTATAAGGTGGGACTGAAGGTGAACCCCAACGAGCAGGACCCCCGAGTCCCGGTGCTGAGCTGGTCCTCCTGCGCCTACACCATCCAAAGCATAGGTATACACACCCGAGACAGATGCACGCACAACCACCCGAGACAGGTGTACACCTGACACAGGTGTGCTCCCACCTGAGAGGTCACAGGTTGTCCTGTTATTTTGTTTTTCTGCAGAGCGCCTGCTAATGGATGAGGAGAAGCCACTTTTTGGAAGTTTACCTTGCCGACAGGTAACACTGTTTATGACAAAGAAGAGCTGTGAATGGTCAGGCAGAGGGGGTGGGGTTTAAGAAGAGTTCACCGAATATATTATAGATCAGTGTATTGATTACTGAGTTCTGTGCGTCGATTGGTCTCCGGCGGATGCTGCGGTTTCCTTGGTAACCTGATAATGTGTGTGTTGCAGGACGACTGTTTGAGTTCTCTCACCAGGTTCAGTTCAGCGTGTTGGACTGCAGCTCCTCTGAAAACTGTTCACACCCACTTCATCAGACTGTTGTCAGGTACAAACACACACAGTCTCATTTACACTCAATGCCTCAATTTACAAAAGAGACCTATTACTGACAAACACACTAAAATTTCAACAATAAAAGAAACAAAATGTAAAAGAGTCCCCAGAGACGATTTCACAGACGCATTTGTACGTCTTTTGAAGTCTGCAAGTGAAGAGAGCTTCAGATCGTTGTGCAATGAGGACAGAGCAGAAAAGGAGAAAGCCTTCTTCCCAAGCTCTGTACGAACTGATGGAACAACGAACGTAATGATGTCCTGAGTCTGCAGTCTGTGACTGTTTGTGCAACATATACTCTGATATATAAGAGGACAATAAATCAGAATAGATTTTATAGAGAAAGTGATACCTGCGTGGGGCCAATGAGGACCAGTCAACCTGAGAACAGTGGTGTGTTAAAGGTTTGCAGCCAGTTATAAATCTGAATGCCTGGCCATAGACAGCAAATCTAACAGGTGAAGAGAGCAAGCATAGGTATCCAGTAATGTCTGACATAAAATGCCATGATCAGCAGTGTCAAAGATTTCTGCTAGATCAATAAAAAGAGCTGCACTGTAGTTCTTTGTGTCCAAGGCTTCATAGACATCATTGAGAACAGTTAGAGTACTGCGCAGTTTCCTGATGAAAGGAGATAAAATACTATTTTCATCCAGATAACTTTGAAGTTGACTATTTACCAGTTTGGAACGACCACCCTCTCCAATCCAGACTCAACGACCTCCACCACACCTCTCACCCCCCTTTCCTCCTCCCTGAAACTCAGAATACACACTCAGGATGTGAGCCGACTATTCCAGAAACAGAAGCCCAGGAAAGCCCCCGGACCAGACGGCGTCTCACCGGTTGATCTGATATCCTCGTGTTGGTGTTGTTCCCAGATCATCATACTAAATGTTGTTCCAGGATCAACGTTGCAAGTGACCAATCAGAATGTTGTGATGTCATACTTTTGCGACTTCGGGAAAAACCGGCGTAAAACAAAAAACTGTACTTAAGCTGCGTGAAACCGCCTCTGTCCGCCGATCAACGGACCCTGACCCTGACCCTAACCGTAACCCTTTAATAAACAGTAAGCAGAATTGATATTGTCCTTGCAACATTGGAATTTCATAAATGCACGAATGGCTTGGTGCGCAAAGGAATAACGTCACAACAATGTGATTGGTCACTTGCAATGTTGAACCTGGAACAACATTTTCATGATGGTCTGGGAACAACACCAACACGAGGATATCAGATCATCCGCGTCTCACCCTCCTGCCTCAAAACCTGTGCTGAACAGCTGGCTCCCATCTTTACTCGCATCTTCAACAGATCCCTGGAGCTGTGTGAAGTTCCCTCCTGCTTCAAACGCTCCACCATCATCCCTGTTCCCAAGAAATCCACCATCACAGGACTGAATGACTACAGACCTGTCGCCTTGACGTCTGTGGTCATGAAATCCTTCGAACGACTGGTGTTAGCCCATCTGAAAGACATTACAGGCCACCAGCTGGACCCTCTGCAGTTTGCCTACCGGGCAAACAGGTCAGTGGATGATGCAGTGAACATGGGGCTGCATTACATCCTGCAACACCTTGACCGCCCGGGAACTTATGCCAGGGTCCTGTTTGTGGACTTTAGTTCGGCTTTTAACACCATTGTGCCTGAACTTCTTTCCTCCAAACTCTCCCAGCTCAGCGTGTCACCAGCTACCTGTCAGTGGATCACCAGCTTCCTGACAGACAGGAAGCAGCAAGTGAGGCTGGGGGAGATCACCTCTGAAACCCGGTCCCTCAGTATTGGTGCCCCTCAAGGATGTGTCCTCTCACCACTACTGTTCTACCTCTACACTAACGACTGCACCTCCAGTAACTCAGCTGTCAAACTCCTAAAGTTTGCAGATGACACCACTGTCATTGGCCTCATTCAAGATGGTGATGAGTCTGCATACCGGCAGGAAGTTGAGCGGCTGGTACTCTGGTGCAGTCAGCACAATCTGGAGCTGAACACTCTTAAGACTGTAGAGATGACAGTGGACTTCAGGAGACATCCCTCAACTCTGCTCCCCCTCACCATATCAGACAGCCCTGTGTCGACTGTGAAGACCTTCAAGTTCCTGAGTACAACCATCTCCCAGGACCTGAAGTGGGAGACCAACATCAACTCCATCCTCAAAAAGACCCAGCAGAGGATGTACTTCCTGAGACAACTGGGGAAGTACAGTCTTCCACAGGAGCTGCTGATCCAGTTCTACACTGCGGTCATTGAGTCTGTCCTGTGCTCCTCCATCACAGTCTGGTATGGAGCAGCCACTAAACAGGACAGGAGCAGACTGCAGCGGACTGTACGGGCAGCAGAAAGGATCGTCGGCACCCCCCTGCCCTCCATCCAGGACCTGTACCTCTCAAGAACCAGGAAACGGGCAGGGAAAATCATCGCAGACCCCTCACACCCTGCACACAGACTTTTTGATCTGCTGCCCTCTGGCAGACGGTACAGAAGCCTGCAGACCAGGACCACCCGACACAGGAACAGTTTCGTTCCCCTCTTTCTTTCCCATCTCCCTTCTTAACAGTTGACCTGTCACACTGCTCCCACTGCCAGACTGCAGCTGCCTTATGCACATTTTGTAGTATTCATTCCACCTCATTCATTTCTGTATTTTATGTATATAAGTTAGATTCGTTATTTATAGTTGGTTTACATAGCTTTGTGTATGTGTGAATGGGTGGATGACTGGATGTGTAAAGCGCTTTGGGGTCCTTAGGGACTAGGAAAGCGCTATACAAATGCAGGCCATTTACCATTTACCATGTATGTGTAATGTGTATATATAGACGTGTGTGTGTGTGTGTGTGTGTGTGTGTGTGTGTGTGTGTGTGTGTGTGTGTGTGTGTGTGTGTGTGATTTACATTGCTGTGCTTGAGAGCCACCATCTACCGGAACCAGATTCCCTGTATGTGTCTGCACATATACTTGGCCAATAAACACGATTCTGATTCTGGAAATTATCCTGCAATTATTAACCATTGAGGGCGATAACATTTATTTGATATATATATACACATATATTTATACATGTGTGTGAGTGTGTGTGTATATATATGTATATCTGTTATATATAATTGTGTGTGTTTGTTTGTTTAGCTCTGGTTCCAGACACTCAGGTAGAAAATACTCCGAGTATCCTCGAGATCGACATGTTTCACCTGCTGGTGAGTTTATACACCTGTCCATCGTGGACCACTTAAAGCTCCGTTTTCGTCGGGTGGGTGCAGGTGACTCTGATTTCTCGGCATCTGCAGGTTTACTCTGTGCTGGCATACTCCTCCGTTCACTGTTTGGACCAATCAGGATGCGGTGTGGTGGACTCGAGCCACCTCCACCTCCTTCACTTGGTCACTGTGGCTCACCTGGTTCAGATCCTGCTCACCTCCACCACAGGTGTCGCTCTCTCTCACTCACACACAGTCTCTTGAGTTTTGTGAACCCGATGCTTCTGTCTCACCTGTGTGTATTACCTGTGTGTGCAGAGGAGGTATGTATGGATCAGGACAACAGTGGATCAGAGGAGGAGCTCACCTGTCAGCTGTACAGCACACTGAGGAAACACCTGGGCAGGTGAGTTTGGATTGTGAGACATATTTACCCTGTTAGTACATTCAAAATCAGTAAAGAGGACTTCATTTCATCATCAGTGTGTTACCTGAGGTGTCCTCTGGGTGGCAGCTGTATCGTTGTCTTAAAGCTGGTGTCCTGCCGTTCCTCCGAGCCGCCGCCCTCTTCTTCCACTACCTGAACTCCACAGCGCCTCCCGCTGAGCTGATGAGTAAGACGAACACCGAGCAAAGTTCCTGTAACGATTCTGTTACACTGTGTGTTCACAGAAGTGTGTGTGTTTGTTGTAGTTGCAGGTCCTGGTCAGTGGGAGGCACTGTGCAGCTACCTCAGTCTGCCCTCCAACCTGCTGCTACTTCACCACAACCAGCAAACACTGCTGAAGCCGCTCATACACAGGTAACACCTGAATGACGCATCTCATACTCCAAAGTACCTGGAAAAGCATTACCTGACACTCCTGTGTGTGTGTTCAGTTGGTGTTGTCATCCAGGTATGAGACAGACCCTGCAGGGGGGCGGAGCCATCATCAGGTTCCCCAGAGAGTCAAATCGACTCATCGAGTTGCCGGAAGATTACAGCGTGCTCATCAATCAGGCGTCCAGCTTCACGTCAGTGAACACACAGTGAGATCAGAGTGATCGATTTAAAAAGGATCAATGCTGTGAAGTTCTTTTGTGAGGTGACCTGAAACTTTGCCGGCCCATCTGAACTCACCTAAGTGTTACATGTGCAGGTGTCCGCGCTCAGGCGGGGATAAGTCTCGCGCTCCCACGCTGTGCCTGGTGTGCGGCTGCATGCTGTGCTCTCAGAGTTACTGCTGTCAGACGGAGGTGGACGGCGAGGACGTGGGCGCCTGCACCGCACACACCTTCACCTGCGGAGCTGGCCTCGGCCTATTCCTCAGGTAACGCCTGCACAAGTGAACTGACGCATGTCGCTCGGCCATGCCCTGCTAACCTGTGTGTGTCTGTGTGTGAGCAGGGTCAGAGAGAGTCAGGTGTTGTTTGTAGCAGGTAAAACAAAGGGCTGCTTCTACCCGCCCCCATACCTGGATGACTATGGAGAAACTGACCAGGGCCTCAAGTATGTACGTTTGGTTGTTCAGCCCCACCCCCTCTACCAGTTTGTTTGGCCCCACCCCTGACCACACCCTCTACCTGTTTATTTGTTTGTTACAGGCGTGGGAATCCTCTCCACCTGTGTGCCGAGCGTTACAGGAAGATCGAGCGCCTGTGGCGCCAGCACGGCATCGCTGAGGTCATAGGTCACGCCCAGGAGGCCAATCAGGCGCTGGTTGCTATCGACTGGCAGCACCTGTGATGTTTGACTCTGCGCCGCCCCTGCCCTTAGAGAGACACTGATTGGCTCTCAATTGTGTCCCGCCCCTTTCTATATAAAACCACATCCTTGAACCAATAAGCTGCCTGCTTGATGCTAAGTTGCTTTCAGGGATTTTTCACCTTTGACCCTCCACATGTCTCTCCACCAATCAGTGTGGGACAGGAACAGGAAACTCGAATTCGGTCCAGTGACGCCCTGCCTCCTGACTTCAAACACATCACCACCTTCATTTCTGATTGGCTAAGAGCATAAAGCAGCCATCTCCATGGTAGCAGATTGATGGATGGATGGTCAGTAAAGTGTCTGGTAGGGGTTGAGCTTCAGCTGAAGACTGATCAGTGAAGACATATCAGAGCACATATCAGCGATCGATCGCTTTTTACTTTAGTTTAACATTTTGCTTAGAACTGATTGGTGGCGTGCTGTGTGATGTCACTTTCTGTGTTTTACTTTTGAATGCTGAGAATTATTTAAAACATGGCGCGGTCAGGTCTTCAGCTTGATGTCTTTTGTTTTTTGGGGGTATTTTTTAATGGCTGTCAGCTGAGCGCCTCATTGATCACATGATCTGTTAATATGTGAATTCCTGTATAAACGAGGACGTGTATGATAAAAACAATAAAAACTTTAAAGTGACATCACTTCCTGTCAGTTCATTACTTCAGGGGCAGATACCCTGTTATGAGGACATAGACATTCCAGTAAGCCTGCTCTCACCTGTCAGGTGGGTCAAATCTGTGGAGGTAAAGAAGTAGCTAATCAATAAACTGAGAAAACACCTGCTGGAGGTGGAGCTTGTTCAAGTGAAGCAAAGATTGGTTGTTGTTGTTTTTTTATATTGACAACTTTTAATTGCGCTGAGCAAACATGAAAATGTGGAAATCCTATAAAAGGTAAGAATGTGTGTGTATTGCTCATATTGAGGTGTATTCATTTATAGGTGATTTACTGTATCAGAAACTTCAGTCAGAGTCAGTTGAGTCGCTTTCTTGTGGAAGGCTAGGTGACGTCAGCGACACGACAAATCGTCAGCGATTTGTCAGGAACCTGATAAGTTGATGACAGTACTTGGAGGTGAAACAATTTTTAATTTTATTCTATTTTATTAAGTTTTGTTTTTTGTTTTTTTTGCTTGTCAGTGATTGATACATCCATTCTTAAGTTGGCTCATAAAAGCTCCTTCAGCTTTGCCTAATCTGACCAATGCCGCTTGTAAGTCCTCTCAGACTCACTCAGGGCGTCTTTAGGGTTTCTTTTTTTTTTTTTTTTTTTTTTTTTTTTTTTTAGGTTTTCCCAGTCTTCTCATTTTTAGTAAAAACTCACTCAGAAGTTTGACAGTTTTAACTAACAGACTCCAGTTTGTGCATGTAAATGGAGAGTCCTCTTCACACACTGAGGTTAATTATGGAGTTTCACAGGGTTCAGTGCTAGGACCAATTCTGTTTACATTATACATGCTTCCCTTAGGCAGCATCATTAGAAGACATAGCATACATTTACACTGCTATGCAGATGACACCCAGCTCTATCTGTCCATGAAGCCAGATAACACACACCAATGAGTTAAACTGCAGGAATGTCTTAAAGACATAAAGACCTGGATGGCTGCTAACTTTCTGCTTCTTAATTCAGATCAAACTGAGGTTATTGTACTCGGCCCTGAAAATCTTAGAAATATGGTCTCTAAGCAGATTCTTACTCTGGATGGCATTACCTTGGCCTCCAGTAACGCTGTGAGGAACCTTGGAGTCATTTTTGACCAGGACATGTCCTTCAACGCACATATTAAACAAATATGTAAGACTGCTTTCTTCCATTTGTGCAACATCTTATCCATCACCTTAACACTAAACTGAACAGATCACACAACACTCGCGCTCTGTACCAGAAGGGCCAAACTTGGCACTAGTGGATGATGAGAGTCAAACCTTAGATACTGATCCGTATGCGTAGGTTTCCGGTACACATCAGCTTTTAGATGTCCCCCATTACTGATGGAAATCTCACAGTCTAAGAAGACTAACCTGCCACTTTTCATATCCTCCCTGGTGAATTTGATGTGTCAGTCCAACAAGTTAATGTGATCTGTGAAATGTGGTACGTCCTGAGATTTGATTTTCACCCAGGTGTCATCCACATATCTCAACCAATGGCTTGGTGGTGTTCCAGGGTAGGATAGCAAAGCCCTCTTTTCCACTACCATACCATAGGCAAGGCAAGGCAAGTTTATTTGTATAGCACAATTCAACAACAAGGTGATTCAAAGTGCTTTACAGAGACATTAGAAACAAGAACAAATAAAAAGCATGATTTAAAATTGATTAAAACAAGCAAATAAACTAACTAACTAATTAACAAACAAACAAACAAACAAAACAGTATATAAAATCAAAACAGATAAAATCAGAACAGTAGATAAAATCAGTAGTTAAATGTAAGTTTTGAAATTTAAGCTTAAAGTGTGGATTTGGTGCTTTATTCAAATGCAGCTGAGAACAGGTGAGTCTTCAACCTGGATTTAAATAAACTGGGTGTTTCAGCTGATCTGAGGCTTTCTGGGAGTTTGTTCCAGATATAAGGAGCATAAAAGCTGAATGCAGCTTCTCCGTGTCTGGTTCTGACTCTGGGAACTGATAAAAGACCGGATCCAGATGACCTGAGGGATCTGGATGGTTCATACTGGGTCAGGAGGTCATTGATGTATTTTGGTCCTAAACCATTCAGAGCTTTATAGGCCAGCATCAGAACTTTAAAGTCTATCCTCTGACGGACAGGCAGCCAGTGTAAGGACCTCAGAGCTGGACTGATGTGGTCCACTTTTTTGGTCTTAGTGAGGACTCGAGCAGCAGAGTTCTGAATGAGCTGTAGTTGTCTGACTGATTTTTTAGGTAGACCTGTAAAGATGCTGTTACAGTAATCAAGCCTACTAAAGATGAATGCATGGACTAGTTTTTCCAGGTCCTGTTGAGACATCAGATCTTTTATCCTTGATATATTCTTGAGGTGATAGTAAGCTGATTTTGTTATTGTCTTAATGTGTTTTTCTAAGTTTAGGTCTGCATCCATCACTACACCCAAATTTCTCGCCTGGTTTGTGGTTTTTAGATGTATAGATTGAAGTTCTCTGGTGACCTGTAATCGTTTTTCTTTGGCGCCAAAGACTATTACCTCAGTTTTGTTTTTGTTTAGCTGGAGAAAATTGTGGCACAACCAGTCATTGATTTCCTCAATGCATTTACCAAGAGCCTGTACAGGGCCTCGGTCTCCTGGTGACATTGTGATATATATTTGTGTGTCATCTGCATAGCTGTGATAGTTTATTTTGTTGTTGTTTATAATCTGTGCCAGTGGGAGCATGTAGATGTTAAACAGAAGGGGTCCCAAGATGGAACCTTGGGGAACTCCACATGTGATACTTGTCTGCTCAGATGTGAAGTTACCTATTGATACAAAGTATTTCCTGTTTTCTACGTATGTTTTGAACCAGTTTAGTACAGTTCCTGAAAGACCTGTCCAGTTCTCCAGTCGTTTGAGTAATATGTTGTGGTCAACTGTATCAAATGCTGCACTGAGATCCAGTAAAACTAAGACTGACATTTTTCCACGGTCTGTATTCAGACATATGTCATTAAACACTTTGGTCAGAGCGGTTTCAGTGCTGTGGTTCTGTCTAAAACCTGACTGGAAGGCATCGTAGCAGTTATTCTGTTTTAAGAAGTAACTGAGCTGTTGAGAAACTGCTTTTTCAGTGATCTTACTTAAAAATGGGAGATTTGAGATCGGCCTGTAGTTTTTCATTTGTGTCTTGTCAAGATTGTCCTTTTTCAGTATAGGTTTGATTACAGCAGTTTTTAGTGATTCTGGAAACACACCTGATAATAAAGAAAAGTTGACGATCTGTAACAGGTCTGACTCTAAAGTCTTTGAGACCTTTTTGAAAAAACTTGTTGGCAGGACATCTAAACAGCAGGAGGAGGAGTTCAGTTTACCTAAGATGTCCTCCAGGTCTTTGCTGTTAATAGGTTGAAACTGTTTCATGGTGTTTAAACAGTTTTTTGGTGGACACAGTACATATCCTGGATCTGCTGTTGATGTACCAATTGCTTGTCTAATTTTTTGGATTTTTTCAGTGAAGAATTTGGCAAAGTCATTGTAGGCCATGGTCGAATGAAGTTCAGCTGCCACTGGCACAGGAGGGTTTGTTAGCCTGTCAACTGTAGAAAATAAGACCCGAGCATTATGGCTGTTTTTAGTGATGATGTCAGAGAAGTAGGACCTCCTTGCATTCCTCAGTTGTAAATTATAATTGTGAAGTTTCTCTTTATAAATGTCATAATGAACCTGGAGGTTTGTTTTTCTCCATCTGCGCTCAGCTTTCCTACACTCTCTTTTTTCATTTTTCACTAGTGTGGAGTTTCTCCATGGAGACTTTTTCCTTCCAGAGATAACCTTCACCTTAATGGGAGCAATAGTGTCCATTACATTTAACATGTTAGCATTGAAGCTATTGACGAGCTCATTGACTGACCCTCTGGGCAGGTCAGGTGTTAATGGGAAGACCTGGTTAAAAATTGCACTACTGTGTTCAGTTATACACCGTTTTGTGATCACTGTTGTTGATATATTTGTGTGGGCTGAGATTTTACTTTCAAAGAAAACACAGTAATGATCAGACAGGCCCACATCAGACACAGTAACCTTTGAAATGCTCAGGCCTTTGGAGATCAGTAGGTCAAGAGTGTGTCCTCTATTATGTGTGGCCTCTGTTACATGCTGAGTCAGCCCAAAGTTGCCCAGAGTGTTACTCAGGTCTTTAGTCCCTTTGTCCTGAGGGTTGTCCACATGAATGTTAAAATCCCCAGCAATAATTACACAGTCAAAATCAACACAGATCACAGACAGCAGTTCACTGAGGTCATTAAAAAAAGTCTGTGCAGTATGTGGGAGGCCTGTAAACATTAAGAAACACAACTTTGGATGGGGCCTTCAGCTGTAAAGCCACATATTCAAAAGACTGAAAACTTCCAGGAGATAGCTGCTTACATTGAAATGATTCATTAAATAAGACAGCAACCCCTCCTCCTCTCCTGCTCACCCTGGCCTCACTGATAAAACTGTAGTTAGGAGGGGTCGTCTCGATGAGAACAGCTCCACTGTTACTTTGGTCCAACCAAGTTTCAGTTAAAAACATAAAATCAAGGCTGTGCTCAGTGATTAAATCATTAATTAAAAATGTTTTCCCAGCTAGAGATCTAATGTTTAATAAAGCCAACTTAAGTGTTTTAGAGGTATTACTTGTCCCCTCGTGTTTGGGAGCAGTCTGTGGCACACAAGGTATGTTTACTATGTTTAAAGATCTTTTAGAGTGCAGCTCTCTGTGTTTTGACCAGGCCACATGTCTCCTGTCACCTAAAAGTACAGAAATTTTAAAACCTTCTAGTAAACAGGGTCCCAGCTTCTCCTGGGAAAAGTCATCACTGCCATAATCCTCACAGCCCGGACCCTTCACACATCACGCATCAGACTGCGGAGACAGGGCATGAAGAGGAACTAAGGGGGGCGAGGCTGGGCAATGTGACTTCGATTGCTCTGTTGAGGGTGGGGCTCGATGGCGAACCTTTGGCCGCTCTGGTGGGGGGTTTATGGGGGACAAAAAGGGATTGGGACGGGGGGTAGATCTGAGCCCAGCATTGACCCGCTCCATCATCTCCTCAGTGAATTTCAGGTGTGGGGAGGAGGGAGAAAGGGAGGGGGAGGAGGGTTTGGGGGACTGGGGAAGGTCGTGGTCCCTTGTCCTGGTCGTTGGTGTTGTTGAGAGAGTTGGAGGCAAATAGGGACCCCTCTTCTTGCCTTAGATGTCTCTCCTTTCTGAGGCTCTTCCTCAGATGCCATGGATGTCTCTCCTTTCTGAGGCTCTTCCCGGGTGGGGTCAAATGGAGCTCCTCCTCAAGGTTTCTGCTGGGCTTTGTCTGTTCTTGGAGTACTGTTTGTTCCTCTTTATGAGATAACTCCTCGTTTATCTCAGCCTTGGCACCAAGCACGGATGGATGACGTATGGAATAAAACAAGTTGGAGGTGAACAGTTTCACCCCTGACTTGTTAAAATTAAATCCATTTGCTTTGAACAGATGCCTGCGTTCCCAAAAAATATTAAAGTTGTCGATAAAGTGCACTGAGTGGTCAGCACATGCTGATATAAGCCATTTATTCAGTGTAAACAACCTGCTGAATCTCTCGTCTCCTCCTCTGACCGGCGGTACAGGTCCACTGATGAATACAGCTGCATTCAGAGAGTTTACAGTATTTAGTAATCCAGTAAAGTCCCGTTTCAGAACCTCCGACTGTTGTTTGGACACATCGTTTGACCCTGTATGCAGAACAATGTTTGTCACAGTTGGATATTCATCTGCAATTTGAAGAATTCTCTCCTTCAGGTTGTTGACCATATCGTTAGGAAAGCAGAGGACTTTAGTGTTCTTACAGCACATCCTTTGTACATCCTTTACGGCAGAGTCACCCACAATCAGAGTTTCAGGCCTAGCCTTTAGCTTTCCCTGTGGCCTTTCACTTTTCAACAGATTTTCAGACCTTATTTCGCTGCTTTTAGATGGATGGTTGTCCGATATAGATCCAGGGTCCTTTGATAGTGGAGCAAATCTGTTCTGCAGTTTCACATTCAGTTGTTTTGGAGGTTTGTTGTTAACCTTCCTATTCACGGTTGTCCAGTCCTGTTTCCTCCCGTATATAGGGGTAGAAGAGCTTCTCTGTCTCGTAGGAAGTGAAGGCCAGTCGGTTTCAGAGATTTCAGCTCGCTGTGCCCTGCCTGTGATACGTCCTCCCCCTTCCAGGAGACATGATTTATGTCTTGGTTTTGCACCAAGACAGTCTAAGGGGGGATTATCACTTGAGGATTTATAATAATGCACAGAGTCTACTTTCTTGGTCATGTTATCTGTGCTCCTTAGCTGTGTACTAGCTTGCTCATCGCCATTGTTTTGAATCAAAGGCAAGGTTGTTTCATTTCCACACAGTCCATTTACCTCCACGTTTACTTCTAAGCGATGAATTTTTGTCTCCAGTACTGCAATCTTCTGCAGGAGGCTGTGGTAGTCATCTGTGGAGAGGGAAGGCATCTTGTTGCTAGTTAGCCTAGCGGTTAGCACCTTTCCAGGCTATTGAGGCTGCTCGGTGCCCAGACGCTGTAATCAGGCTTCAGCTGTGTCTAGGCCACAGACACACGGAGCGCTGAGGACAAGGTAACCATAAAATGTTGCTGTTTCTGTTAAGAACACTCTAGTCCTAATGATCTACAAGTGTCCAGAAGTTATCGCAGGTAAGCTCACACGGAAAAAAGGGAAAAAATCAGCATAAAAATCAATAAAAATCAATATAAGAAGCAAAGCATTCAAGAGCAAAGAGATGAAGCGTCCACACACACTTAGTTTATTTCTAAAGCACTTTGGTCAGCCATGTGCTGTTTTTGAAGTGCTGCACAACAGAAATATAAGAGGGACAGTAAGAATAATAAATATGATGAATAAATAACAATAATGATAACAATAAAATAACATTATCAGTTACCCACCGAGTCAAAGGCCAGCGAGTGAAAATAAGTTTTTAATGTGGATTTAAAAACCAGCACTGATGTAGACTGCCTGATGTGAAGACGAAGATCATCCAAAGCTTCGGAGCCACAATAGAGAACACTCTGTCTCTAAGTTTCAGCTGTGCTTTCAGGACTGAGAGCATTTGAGAAAGAAGGCTTGACCTTCGACAGACGGCTGAGGTGATAGGATGAAGATTTCACCACCCCGTTTACGTGGCCATCAAAACTAAGTGCAGAGTCGATTTTTATCCCAAGATTAGTAACTGAGCTCTTCAGGTGAGGGTCAGAGCAGCAAAGTCAACATCTGGGGTACCAGAGGAACGACTGGGACCAAATAAAATTGCTTCTGTTTTATGTTCATTAAAATTTAAAAGATTTTGAGTGATCCCTGATTTATCATCACTAAGACGATCAAGCATGTCCTATGGAGGAGCTATGAGAGTGACTGAAAGCTGGCAATCATCAGCATATAGAAGAAATGCAATTGTGTTTCTGAAGATCGTACCCAGTGCAGGAGATACAATGAAAACAATAATGGCCCAAGAATAGATCCCTGCGGTACCCCCCATGGCAGAGGGACCAGAGAGGATGAGGCCTAACCCAACGTAAGACAAAAGTTCCTGAGGGATATGATTTTATCCACGAAAGTGCCAAGCCACCTCTAATGCTTCCATGACTGGAACGCAAGTGAAAAGAGATGTAACATCGTACAAAACCATGGTTTCATCTGCCTCCATAACGACATCTCTCACCTTCTCAACAAAATCCAAGGTGTTCTGGATGTGGTGTTCAGAGCTGCCTACCAACGGGATGAGGATCGAAGCCAAAAACCTTCAGAGTTATAGGATCATTGGTGATTGATCAGTGGTTGTTGATCAATGGTCATCGCAGTTTGCATTTTAATCTTGATAAACTGACCTCACAGGCCATTCTTAGTCAGTGGTGCTAGTTTTTGTCATTATGCAAATGTCCTGTTTATAAGGTTGGAAACCTGCAGTCAGCTGAGACTGAAGACGTCACCTGATGATGATGAAACGTTTCTCCAAACGTCCAGATGAACAGAATCAACTTTTGGGATTTCCTTCCCTGGATGATTGAGAGTGCATCAAGGTAAGTGACGGTAAGTGACGAGTAAGGTAAGCGACCCATGTTGTAGGTGACGTCAGACGCCGGAGAATTGGCAGAAAAAAAGCAAATGGTAGCATAGAGTTTAACAAAAGTTTTTCAAGCTTCAGTATTACCAAATATACTAATCAATTGTCATATAACTAACAACATCTGTTTTATCATCTCTAACACCCTGGAGGACAACGGGGAGAGTTTAGACGCTCTCCAAGATTACATCGACCGCTGTTTTCAAGATTTAGTAATGAAGAAGGCCCAGAGTGCATCCTCCCCGACCAAAATTGAGACGCCGTCATCGAAGAGATGTCGCCCGGCAGACTCCCCCGGTACAACATCGCCTGCCGGCAAAGACATCGCAGACATCCTGGAGTCAATCGACAAGCGATTGTCCAGTTTCGATGCGAGGCTGTCCCTGGTGGAGATTTTACACCGGGAATTTAAATCTCTGAGAGAATCCCTGGAATTCAGCCAGCAGCAGGTGGAAACGCTTGCCGCTGAAAATGCCACGCTACGGGAGTCGGTCAAATCTCTCACCAATAACGTGACCCAGCTAAACATTGAAAATAAAAAAATAAAAGAGTCCGTTATCGATCTACAAGCCCGTAGCATGAGAGATAATCTTGTGTTTTCTGGTATTCCAGAATCTGCCGGAGAGGACGCGGAGGCAACGGTGAAAAGCTTCATCAAAATCCACCTGAAGCTGCCGGAGGACACCGTAAAGAACATCGACTTCGATAGAGTACATCGCTTGGGGGGCGTGAGGTCGCGGACCGGGAGACCACGGCCTATTGTGGCCAAATTCGGTCAATTCAAACAGAAGGAACAGGTGAAGAGTCGCGGCAGAGAGCTGAAAGGAACGGACTTCAGCGTGAACGACCAGTTCCCCAAAGAGATCCTGGAACGACGCAAGGTCCTGTTCCCAGTTCGACGTAGCTTCATCCAGAAAGGCTTCCGTGCTGTCATCGCCGTGGACCGGCTCTACGTGAACGGACAGCTGTACCGCGACCCCGGCACCACACCGTGGTTATATTGACTGCACTCCAGATAAGAACCCGCTACACTCTTTTCTTATTCATTCACACTTTCCCCTTTAACATGGGTTTAACCTAGTAATATCAATATGATGTCATAGCAGATATAACACCGTCACCCTCCGTCATTGCTTTAATTGGAATGTTTCCGTTTCGTTTCTTTTCTTTAGTTGTTGCTCACAGTTCATGTGGTTTCTTTCTTTCTCTTGTGTTTCACCTCTGTGATCACCCACTTCCCCACTCACCTACAAACAACACCCTCTATTTCTCCATATTTTCACACCACGATCACGCAAACACATCCGCTCAACGGCAGCACATTCACAACAGCCTCACAGCACGCACAGACTTGCAGGACACATAAGCAAGCCACGCTTGTTCATATTAGTGAATATTCACACACATAGTCAGACTTATGGAGCCTCTCACCACACTTCTTTTTCTCTTTCTATTTACAAACAAGGGATGTTTCCACATTCTCTCCACCTGTCTAAACGGAACACCCAGCGTACATCATTAGACATACACACACAATTATGGGCATGCTGAGGTTTGTCACATGGAATGTAAATGGAGCTGGCACCAGAGGAAAGAAGTTAAAGATATTTAACCAGCTTAAAAAACTACAGGCAGATGTTGTTTTATTACAAGAAACTCACAAACCTGTCACAGGTTTAAATGAACTTAAAACACCTGAGTTTCCTAACGTGTTTGCAGCCTGTTATAATTCTAGACAACGGGGAGTAGCAATTTTAATACATAAAAATGTTAATTTTACAGTACTCGATACAGTTATAGATCCAGAGGGTAGATTTCTAATTATTAAACTATCAATATTGAACAAAAAACTATGTATTGTAAGTATATATGGTCCAATGGTGCAGGAGAACTGACAGACATATTCAACCTGTCCTTGGCCCACGCTGTGGTACCGGCCTGCTTCAACTCCACCTCCATCGTCCCGATACCCAAAAACTCCAACCCATCTTGCCTCAATGACTACCGCCCAGTAGCACTCACCCCCATCATCACTAAGTGCTTAGAGCAGCTGGTCCTAGCACACTTCAAATCCTGTCTCCCCCCCACCCTGGACCCCCACCAATTCGCATACCGCCAGAACAGGAGCACAGAGGATGCAGTCTCCATCGCACTGCACTCTGTCCTCTCACACCTGGACAACAACAACACCTACGCCAGAATGCTGTTTATAGACTTCAGTTCAGCATTCAATACAATCCACCCCTCACAACTCATCAGGAAACTGACAGACCTGGGCATCAGTTCCCTCATCTGCAAATGGTTACTGGACTTCCTGACCAACCGCCCCCAACATGTCCGGCTGGATAACCGCTGCTCATCTACCATCACAATGAACACCGGTGTACCACAAGGCTGTGTGATGAGCCCTTTCCTCTACTCCCTCTTCACCCACGGCTGCAGACCTGCTGATGGTTCCAACACCATCATTAAGTTTGCAGATGACACCACGGTGATTGGCCTCATCAGTGACAACGATGAGGCCGCCTACAGGGAGGAGGTGTATCGTCTGGCTGAGTGGTGCGACACAAACAACCTGCTGCTTAACACCGAGAAGACCAAGGAGCTCATCGTGGACTACAGGAGGAATGCTGACCCACATCCACCCATCCACATTAAGGGGACGGCTGTGGAGCGTGTGAGCAGCTTCAAGTTCCTGGGAGTCCACATCTCCGAGGATCTCACCTGGACGACCAACTGCTCCAAGCTGGTCAAGAAGGCTCACCAGCGCCTCTTCTTCTTGAGGACTCTGAGGAAGAACCACCTGTCCTCAGACATCCTGGTGAACTTCTATCGCTGCACCATCGAGAGCATCCTGACCAACTGTATAACAGTCTGGTACGGGAACTGCTCTGCCTCGGACCGGAAGGCGTTGCAGAGGGTCGTGAAAACTGCCCAGCGCATCGCCGGAGCACCACTTCCTGCCATAAAAGACATCTACAGGAAGCGGTGTCTGAAAAGGGCTGGGAAAATCATCAAAGACCCCAGTCACCCATCACATGGACTCTTCACCCTCCTGCCCTCTGGGAGGCGCTACAGGAGCCTCCGGACTAAGACCACCAGGTACCGGAACAGCTTCTTCCTCACAGCTGTCAGACTCCTGAACTCTGCCTCCTGACATCTGACCCACGTTAGCTCATGGACTGAACATACACACCCCCACAATGGACAACTGTACCCTCAAACACAATAATAACATGGAGTGAACCACCACTCACAACCACTAGCACTTTATATAGCCTCTGTAGAAATTATCCACACCCTCACTTACCTTAACTGCACTACTGTATAGCCCTGTGTAAACAATCATTCTGTACATACGATAATTTTTAACCCTACAACTGTTTACAACTTGCATAGTTCCCATTTCTGTATAGCTGTATATCTCAGATTCCTGTAAAGTTATTTATTTCATATTCTGTATAGTTTTTCATATTTATATCCTGTCCATATCCTGTACATAGCTTGTACTCACTACAGCCTGTACATACTTATAGTTATAGAATATTCACAACATACTTCATACCGTGTACATTATAACATAATAGACCCATTTCTGTAATATACTTACATATCTATATTATTGCTAATATATATTGTAATATATCTATATCACTAAGCACTTCTGGATGGATGCAAACTGCATTTCGTTGCCCTGTACCTGTGCATGTGCAATGACAATAAAGTTGAATTCTATTCTATTCTATTCTAATAACTTGAATTTTCTGTATTTTTTTTTCTGTACTCCTATGCTCACTATCTTAATCACTCCTATCTCATCTTTCCTTTTTCAGATGGTGGCACCAATGTTGAGCTGAAGGACTTGCAACTGTGGATGGAAAGCTGTTCAAGTAATGTCAGTACAGTCAGTCAGGAAGTAAGGGGGGGCACAGTGAAGGAGTCTTTGTGTCGGCTGTTTTCCGCCCAGCGACCACTGATTCATATTCAAATGGAGTTCTGAATGGACACACACAATGATGTCATTCGAAAGAAAGAGAGAACTCAGTGGGAAGAACGTCATGTGACATGTTAGTCACATGACGTTCTACAGAACAGAACCATCTGTACAGCACCTCCTCAGTGGTCCAGCTGCCTCAGCCAGCTCTGATTGGATGATCTGGGGTTTTATCAGGTGGGTGGAGCCACCAAAATTGACTGAAACCTATTGGTTGGTTTCTTGATGACCTTTGACCCTGCACAAACAGTGTTACTGAGGAACAGAATGAAGCTTTTTAGGACGCCCGTCCTGATAAAGCCTCCCTCCTGTCCCAGCAGCAGGGAGAACACGTTCAAGGTTGAAGGTTGAAGGTTCTTTATTTGTCACATGCATAGTTATACAAGTATAACACACAGCCTCTCACCACACTTTTTTTTCCTCTCTCTCTCTTTCTATTTACAAACAAGGGATGTTTCCACACTCTCTCCACCTGTCTAAACGAAACACCCAGCGTACATCATTAGACATACACACACAATTATGGGCATTCTGAGGCTTGTCACATGGAATATAAATGGAGCTGGCACCAGAGGAAAGAGGTTAAAGATATTTAACCAGCTTAAAAAACTACAGGCAGATGTTGTTTTATTACAAGAAACTCACAGACCTGTCACAGGTTTAAACGAACTTAAAACACCTGAGTTTCCTAACGTGTTTGCAGCCTGTTATAATTCTAGACAACGGGGAGTAGCAATTTTAATACATAAAAATGTTAATTTTACAGTACTCGATACAGTTATAGATCCAGAGGGTAGATTTCTAATTATTAAACTATCAATATTGAACAAAAAACTATGTATTGTAAGTATATATGGTCCAAATGTTGATGAACCCTCATTCTTCCACGGATTTTTTAGTGCACTCTCTGAACACCTCGAATGCACACTCATTCTTGGCGGTGACCTCAACCTTGGACTAAATGAAGACATGGATAGGCTCAACACAACAGGAACTCAGCGCAATTGGCAATCCACAAATATAATCAAACAGTATATGAGCGACTTTGGTCTTTGCGATGCATGGCGCTCCCTTCACCCCAACAGTAAGGAATATACTTTTTTCTCACATGTCCATCACTCTTACTCTCGTCTGGATTATTTTCTGGTCAGCAGCTCACTGCTGAACGACATTTCAGACACTGAGATTCATCCTATAGCTGTCAGCGATCATGCTCCTGTATCTTTAACACTAATGCACAAGAATAACACTACGCCAAGTAAAAACTGGAGATTTAATACATCATTGCTTAAAGATGAAGACTTAAAGATTAAATATTTTAAAAAGGAATGGACTTCATATTTAGATTTTAATGACACTCCCGGAATATCTGCTTCTGTTCTATGGGAAGCAGGGAAAGCTGTGATGAGAGGTAAAATAATTTCTTTCTCATCACATAAAAAGAAAAAAGAAAACAAAAATATTCAGGAATTAGAAAAAACCATCAAATCACTAGAAGAAGCCTACGCGTGCGACCAAGATCAGGAAACATTGAACAAAATACGCAAGACAAAACTAGAATTAAATGAAACTATTAATAAAAAAACACAATTCCTTATACAAAGACTTCGCTTGCAGAATTTTGAACACAGTAACAAATCAGGTCGATTTCTAGCTAACCAGTTAAAAATAAATAAAGAAAAAACAACTATATGTGCTGCTAAAGATTTATCGGGGAACACAATATATGACCCTGGAAGAATAAACAAAATTTTTAGGGATTTCTATGAAACTTTATACTCACCACAAATAAACCCATCTAAAAATGAAATTGATCTGTTCCTTGACGGCGTAACTCTTCCAAAATTACTAGACAGTCAAGCAATGGAACTGGATTTGCCACTGACGCCAAGTGAATTCCAGGAAGCCCTGATAAGTATGCCCAATAATAAGGCTCCAGGTCCAGACGGCTTTCCTGCAGAATTCTACAAAGAATTCTGGACAATTCTGGCACCAGTATTACACGGAATGATGCAGGAAATCGAGGAAAATGGCAGACTACCACCAAATATGAATTCTGCCAACATTAGTCTCCTGCTAAAACCAGGCAAAGACCCTTTATTTCCCTCAAGCTATCGTCCAATTTCTCTTTTAAATGTAGACCTTAAAATAATCTGCAAAGCTCTCTCAAAGAGATTAGAGAAAATAACCCCCCTCTTAATTCATCCTGACCAAACTGGTTTCATAAAAGGTCGGCACTCCTCAACAAACACTCGTAGATTACTTAATTTAATAGACTACTCATACAATAAAAACATCGAAACCACAATATTATCTCTAGATGCAGAAAAAGAGTTAACTGGAAATTTTTATTTGCAACTTTCATAAACTGGATAAGAATATTATACAATTCCCCAACAGCTCGTATCAGAACAAATGACCAGACATCCTCCAGCTTCTGTCTTCTGAGGGGCACCAGACAGGGATGCCCACTCTCCCCTTCACTTTTTGCAATTTTTATCGAACCTCTAGCAGCAGCATTTAGACAGGCTACAACAATTAAGGGCATAAAATGTAAGAACATAGAACATAAAATCAGTCTCTATGCGGATGATGTGTTGCTTTTTCTGCAAAACACACAAACCAACCTCTCTGAGGTAATTACTCTACTAAACTGGTTTTCAAGAGTTTCAGATTATTCAATTAACTGGCCAAAATCCACAGTTCTCCCCATTAACTGCTCCTTCCATAATTCTTCCTCTGCCCCACTGCAATCCGGAAATATTAAATATTAAGGTATTAATGTTTCTCCTAAGCTTTCAGACTTAACTAAATTAAACCACATCCCACTTCTAAAGAAAGTAGAAGGCGATCTGACTAGATGGAAATCTTTACCCATATCACTCATGGGAAGGGTCGCCACTATAAAAATGATGATCTTGCCAAAAATAAATTACTTATTTTTGATGATCCCTAACAAACCATCACAAGATTGGTTCAGATCTCTGGATTCATATATTTCCAAATTCCTTTGGAAAGATAAACCCCCGCATATCAGCTTAAAAACGCTACAAAGAACTAGAGATGGACCGATCCGATATTACGTATCGGTATCGGTCCGATACTGACCTAAATTACTGGATCGGATATCGGAGAAAAATAAAAAATGTAATCCGATCCATTAAATATCACGAAAGCACCTCACAAAACTTGCAACACGCCGTAACTCACCTCAGAACGTTAGCACGTCGGAGCAGTATGCATCACGTGATAGAGCGGCTGTGGCATGTGGGACCTGTCGGTGGTCTGGATAGCATTTGGAGCTTCGCTAGCAACCCGGCATTTCATCTCCGACAAAGTTATCCCGAGAGAAGTAAAGCAAGTGTGTAAGTCCATCTCTGAATGTTTGTAAAGCATTCCTGCGTTAAGCTTAACAAGCGACTGCCTCTTCTCGCTGCTACTTCAATCATGAAACTGCTTAATGATCAGCTGATCGGCTTTTCTGTCGGGACTCCGTCTCTCTTCTTTGTTTTCGGCCCACTTTGCACCAGAAAGAGGAAACCAGCGGCTGAACAACAGCAGCACGTTTAAGCTTGATCAGCTGTTGTTAGAATGTATTTAATATTACTTTCTACTCGAGGATCTTTTTCTACGTAGCTGACGGCTGGTAACTGTGCAGGGGCGGATCTAGCAAAGTTTAGCCAGGGGGGCCGATAGGGCATTAACAGGGAAAAGGGGGCACAAAGACATACTTTTCTTTCTTATTCTCATTTAAAATGTCTAGCTTATTATTATCCAAATCTTACACCCAAAGTTTTAATTTGATGTAAAATGAATAGAAGTCAATTACTGTATATAGTGACTATTAAGTCTAATATACCCTAGTAAGCTATAGTACTCTTTCCTTTGGGAAGGTACCATCTGTGCAGTCTGCAATTTTGTTGAAGAAAGATGTTGAATCTATTTAATATTTCTTGAAAAATAATTGATTTCTGTGCATTTTTTTTCACACTGCATCAAATTAAGGTTGATTACGTCGATTAAGCATCATGAGGTGGAGGGTGGTTCCCTATTTTTTATTTATTTATTTTTGTTGTTGCTGGGAGTTGGAACCCTATTAGTTAGGTTGCTTAATATTTACGCTAAGTACTCTTTAAAATACCAGAATAGGGAGGATGGTGTAGGTTTAAGTTTATTAGATTGATCAGTATTGCTGAACTATGAAATAATTTTTTTTGCATACAGGTATAACAGAATAGCTTTAGTGTAGTTGTTGTTTTAAACTTGAGTATGAACTTATACAAAATGCAGCAAGATATTTAAAAAACAGTTTTGTTGATTAAAAAACACTATATCGGATTCATATCAGTATCGGCAGATATCCAAATTTATGATATCGGTATCGGTATTGGACATAAAAAAGTGGTATCGTGCCATCTCTACAAAGAACCAAGGATAGAGGAGGATTAGATCTGCCTAATTTTCACCAATACTTCTTAGCCAACAGGCTTCAGTTCATCTCAGAATGGTCAAAACATACCTTCTTAGATGAGCGCTGGCTAGATGTTGAACAGGCACTATGCAAGGATCTAGAGATTTCAGACCTACCATTTATTAGCTCAAACATCAAAAGACATGAATGCTTTAAAAGTATCAACATCAGCTTCTCTCTGACAGCATGGTGGGAGTCTCTAAAAATAACGGAGTCTTCATTAATCCCATGCAAACGTACACCTATCTGGAATAACCCTGACATATTACAAAACAATAATATGATTAATTTCCCAGAATGGAGTTGTAAAGGAATTAAATACTTAGAACATATATTAGAGGGAACAGAATTTATTCCATTTGACAGACTAGTTGCACAATATGGGATCAACAAGAAAAGATTTTTAGAATATCAACAAATTAAATCCATAGTAAAAAAGAAATTTAACCTCAGTCAAGTTGAATTACAAACACCACCAAGTGCGGCACATTTCCTTACTCTTAAATCCCCCAAATTATTATCTAAAATATACAGAACACTTTCTAAATTAGATGAATCAATATCCCTTCCTATTGCAAAGTGGGAAGCAGATTTATCAGTCAGCTTAGACCAAAACTTCTGGTCTCAGGTATGCTTAAAAACCTTTAAATTGATTAAAAATCCCAGTCTGCAATTAATACAATACAAAATACTACATAGAGTGCACTATACAGGTCATCGGATGTTCAAGATGGGCTTTACATCTTCCAACAACTGCTCACACTGTCAAGGCAATACACCAGACAATTACATTCACGCTCTTTGGTTCTGTCCACCAGTGCAGAAGTTTTGGCGCGAGATATGTGAAGACTTATCAAAGTGTCTGAAATGTAACATTCCAACTTCCCCCTTAGTGTGTTTGTTGGGCAGCTTAGATAATGTCACTTCAGAAAAGAATATAGCCCATATGATCTTCACTGCCCTATGCATAGCCAAGAAAACAGTCCTCATGAACTAGAAAAATAAAAACAATCTTAATTCTAACCAATATAGAAATTATCTATTAGATTACATTAGTCTTGATACAGCCTCTGCCACCACATCAGATCAATTGCTCTGGGCTCCTTTGATCAGCTCCATCACCTAGTGGGGGGGGGGGTGTCATAGTTTGGTCCCGCCTTCACTGTTGTGATTGGTGTGGGGGTAGGGACAGGCTTAGGGCGTCGGGGGGTTCCCCAGAGGCATCTTCCTTGGGGGGCTCAACCCGGGGTAGCGGTCATGTCCGGGTGGGGGCTCTTTTGGCTCTCGGGTGACTGTTTCCTCGTGGCTGCGTGCAGCGGGGCTAGGGGAAGGTCTGTGCTGACGGATGTGGGTTACTGACCTGGTAGCCTGTCTGCTCCTGGGTGGGTCCGGGATGGGCGTGAGGTTCTGGGGGCGCTCCGTCTCTGGGCTGGGGCCCTGGCCGGGCCTCGGGGCCTTGGGTCCTGGTTGGTGTGTTGCCGGGGTTGTGGGCGGGTGGGTGCGTGGGGGCCCATCCCTGGCGCAGGGTGCCGCCGGTGTGTTGAGCCGCCTGGGGGGCTCTTCAACTGGTGGGGGAGATTGTCACACCTTGCAGGAGCTTTCCTCTCCTCAGGAACTCTCTGCAGGAGGGGGAGATACAGGAGAGGTGGAGGAAGATCTCAGCCTGGGCGTCTATTGTCTTATGTAGTCTGGAAGATGAATGGATGGTGGGGTGGGTGCAGTTTTCTCTGTGGTGGGGTTGGGTGGACTGTCCCGGGCTCTGTGGGGCCGGGGGGTGCTGCTGCGCTGGGCCCCGGTCTGGATGGGCCTGGGCCCCCTTTCCCTGGCGGGTCGCGGAGTATGGGAGTGCCTAATGGGGTCAGCGGGGGAGCTGGCCCCAGGGAGGGGTCACCTGCCCCTCCATTCCTTCCCTCCCCATCTCCAGCTGCCTCCCTCTTCCCGCTCCACCACAACCACCCACACATGCAGGGCCTTGGAGTAGGGGTATGTCACCAGGGTGCAGAGGAGGCTACCCCCCGTCCCCCCCGTCCCCTTCTGGCTGCCTCTGCCTCAATTTTATCCCACAACTTAGACATTCACATCACTCACACTCTCATTACACATACATATAGGACCTTGGGGGTGGGCACGATACACGGAGTCCAAATTACCATCAGGGTGTACACCTCACCCCTGGCGTCGTTGCCCACCTCTCAATTTTGAATACACGTAGACATTGAGGGCTAGCAGGAGGGACCATGCGCTTACCTGCTGCTCTCTGGCAGGTAGCTCCAAGCCCTCCTGGGTTTTAATTGCACCTTAGAACACACATGCATCAATACTACAATGAGCGGGTGGAGGGAGGTTTGGAGTCTTCTCTCACCCCCGTTCTCTGCGGCCTGCTGGAGCGGGGGGGCTAGGAGGAGTTGGCCGTCCGACTGCGGTCTGGAGTGTGGGGCCTCCCTGCTGCTGCGGAGTCGGGGCGGTCTGCCTCTCCCCACCACAGGGAAAAGGGTAACACCACCTGGGTCTGGGTGCAGTTCCCCCCTCCAGGGGCAAGGGTACCTAGACCCGGTTCGTAGAGTACGCTTGGGGAGTGTGATCGTGTGTACAGCGTCTCTTTATGTCTGTCTCCACGTTGGTTGAGTGTGGAGTAAGTGCATATGAGAGCATGAGGGTGGGAATGGATGTTTGTGTCTGTGTGTGCCTGTATCTATATGTCAGGTTGGGTATCAGACGCCACCTCTCTGGGGACATCTCAGGCCCTCCAAGGTTTGGAGGCCTATCTCCACCTACCACCACTTCGCCTGCCAGTGGCGGACTCCCTCAGGTGTCGGTGCGTTGGTGGTTCTTTGTGTCTGGGGGTGGGCTCACTCCTTGGCGGCCGCTTATCGGGGCCTGGAGCCTGGGGCTCGCTCGGGCCACTTCGGAGGTGGGGTGCCCCTGGCCTCTTGGCCTGGGGCTCGGTCACTCAGGCACGGCTGGCTGCTCACGGGCTCACGGGCGCGTCACTGCAACTCCCCCTGGCTTCTGCTCCGCGGCTGCTGAGTGAGCCCTCATCTGGGACTCTCCTCAGCTCTTTCTGGGACAGTGGTGCGGCTGCCCCTCTGTTGGTCTTCCTTGGTCTCTTGTGTTCTGGGGGCCTCTGGATGTCTGGAGTTTTGATCTCCTCCATACCTGCTTCATACCCTGGAGGACGGGGCTGTGGCTCCCCACACTCCCTAGCAGGTGTACACACGGGTATTCACAGACGCGGACTACAGCTTTCTTGGCTGCTGCCTCAAAGCACATTGTGCGCTGTCTATCTTGCGTGCTGCACAATATCGTTTATTATTTAGTATCTACTGATATCTACTGCTAGCTAGTTTATTGTGATGGTGCCGTTTTTTTTTATTATGTTGCTCTTTGTTGTTTGCTTTCTCTTCTGTTTTTTTTCTCCATACAGGTGACCCAGGTGTTTTTTGTTTTTTTTTTTTGTTTTTTTTTTCTTTCTTCCCCCCCTTCTCACCGTCTCTTCTCCCCTTTGGTTTTCTTTCTCTCCCTCTCTTTCTTTCATTCTTTCTCCCTGTCCTATCCCCCAGTCATGTCTGTCCCGTTTGTAGCAACTGAAAATAAAATAAATTCATACCGTATTTTCACAACCATAAGGCGCACTGTGCTAAAAGGCGCAGTCTCAGTTATGTGTGCCATTACTGTATTTAACACACACATAAGGCGCACTGGATCATAGGGCGCATACAAGTACCGTATGCGTATTTAAAAATAAAGCGGGAGCAAACCTGAGTTCGGTACCTTACTCACATTTCTACTCACATGGTCGCCCCATGATCGGAAGGTCGGCGGTTCGAATCCACTTAACGGCTACCCTGAGGTACCCCTGAGCAAGGTACCGTCCCTACACACTGCTCCCCGGGCGCCTGCTTAGTCGGCTGCCCACTGCTTCACTGAGTGAATGGGTCAAATGCAGAGAAAAACAAGTAATTTCCCCATGGGGATCAATAAAGTATCCATTATTATTATTATTATTATTATTATTATTATTATTATTATTATTATTATTATTATTTCTATTATCGGTAATCGTCATCATCAACAACACACAAGCATACAAGTGTGCGTATTTAAAAATAAAGCAGGAGCAAAACGAAGTTTGGTACTCACATTTTTATCATCAATCAAACCCATGGAAGTCCTCATCCTCTGTGTCTGAAATGAACAGCTGCGCTAAATCTCCATCAAACATGCCAGGTTCACTTTCTTCACCGTCAGAGTCACTTTCCGTGCCGTGCGGCTCCTCGGAAATGATGCCGGCTTTTGCGAAAGCTCGAACAACAGTGCCAGCAGACATGTTAGCCCAAGCATTTACAATCCATTGGCAAATTGTGGCGTAACTCGCCCGGCGCTGCCTTCCACTCTTGGTGAAACTGGTCTCCATCGGTCATCCATCGCTCCCAGGCCGCTCGCAGCCTTACTTTGAACGGGCGGTTCACACCGATGTCCAGCGGTTGGAGTTCCTTTGTCAGGCCTCCTGAATGACAGCAAGCTCACAGTTCATTTGTTTCACTAGTTTTTTCACATCGGCTGTGAGATGGGCACGCATAGAGTCACAGATTAAGAGCGATGGTGATGCGTGGAAAAAACCACCTGGTCTCCTTACATACACCTCCCTCAGCCACTCTTTCATCATTTCCTCATCCATCCAGCCCTTTTCATTTGCCTTAATGATGATTCCTGCTGGAAACTTCTCTTTAGGCAAAGTCTTTCGCTTAAAAATCACCATAGGCGGCAGTTTCTGTCCATTAGCATGGCAGCCAAGCACAACAGTAAAAGAAGACTTTTTGTGCCCCGTTGTGCGTATCACTACCGTGCTGGTCCCCTGCTTCTCCACAGTGTGACTCACCGGGATGTCAAAAGTGAGCGGGACCTCGTCCATGTTTGTGATGTGGCTGGGCTGGATGTTTTTGTCGCCGATGTGTTTGCTGCAGTAGGAGCGGAAGATGGCCAGCTTTTCCTTATAATCCGCTGGAAGTTGCTGCGCTACCGTAGTCCTGTTCCGGATGGAAAAATGGCACCGTTTCATAAAACGAAAGCACCAAGACGGACCTCCTCGGAAATGTTCAATGTTCATCTCTTCAGCTAGTGAAACTGCTTTTAGCCGAATGGTGACCGTCGAAACGCTTCTCCCGCTCGTTCTTTGCTCGATGATCCACCGCTCGAGTCTTTCCTCCAACTCGGGCCACCTCGCCTTATGTCCGCGGAAACTCAGCTGCGTTTTCTTGACCTGCCGGAGCTCGTTTTCTAGCTTCCTCCATTTGCGAACCATTGATTCGTTAATCTTAAATTCTCTCGCGGCTGCTCGATTTCCATGTTCCTCCGCATAGCTGATGGCCTTCAGTTTAAACTGTGCTTCATAAGCGTGTCTCTTTGCCATTTTCAGGGTTGTTAAAACAACGATGTTCCACATAATGCACATACCTGTCCTTTTATACAGGTATGTGCGATTGTCCCGGTATATACGATCAACGCCCACACTTCACCCTTTAGCGTTCTCATGGTGTTCTCTACTACGTCCTCCTTACAACACACAGGGCGCACTGCGCTATAGGGTGCGCCGTACTTTTTGAAGAAAATCTAAGGCTTTTAAGTGCGCCTTATGGTCGTGAAAATACGGTAATTATAATAAAGGTCAATCAAATGGACCAATATGGCAAGGCCATGATGATCCACTTGGTAAAATAAATCCGCTTGGCATCTTTCTTGGCCTTAAGACAACAATTCTGATGGCTAAAGATCCAAACGGGACACAAAAAAAAAAAAAAAAAAGAGAGTGCATCAAGAGATTTAGCATGGTGGTTAGTCTGCCAAGTAATTCTGGGAAGACTTTTTGATTTCTTTTATTTTTATTTTTTTGGTTACAAAATTGTAGGTCGCTGACAGAAGTCTGCTATTTTTCTTTTCTGTTTTTGTATTACTACTAAAAGGTTTTCTTCAGTCACACTTGTAAATGGCTCTAAGTGGGTGTATTATGTTCCGTTATCTTTTATTTTTGTTGCTGTTATGGTATCTCCAAAAGTTGATTCTGTTCATCTGGACTACCGTTTTGTGGGAGAAACGTTTTCGTCACTCATCCAGGTGACTTCTTCAGTCTCAGCTGACTGCAGGTTTCCCCAAATCTTATAAACAGTAAAGGAAGGAACAATGGACTGGGAGGTCAGTTCCTTAATCATAATTATGCAAATTCTCATGACCAGAATTTGCATAATTTACTGTCTATAAGATTTGGGGAAACCTGCAGTCAGCTGAGACTGAAGAAGGATGACTGACGAAACGTTTCTCCCACAAAACGCTACGTCCTTTTGGAGATACCATTGCATATGTTAAGAAGCTGTGTTTTGTGAACCAAACAACAAATGAGATTAGCCCCAAACTTGTCGAGCAGCTGTGTATAAGGAATCTCTGTATATGATACATGCAGCAGCATTACACCAGCTGACTCCACTGCAAAGCTTGTTCACACTCCCTGGATCCTGTTGGTAGGTTATGACATATTTTACCCTGTGTGCTCGATCACAATGACTGGACTGTAACTGTTACCACATCTTTTCAATTTTTCACACTAAACAAAATAATAATGTACCCACCACACAAATACTGAGGGATGTGTAATGCAATTATAACACAGGCACACTCATGAAATCTCCAGTATCTCCAGTTGTGAAGAGAAAGTTGCTAGAAGGCAAAGAAACTCAAACTCAAGATATCTTTTTCATGCATACATGGACGATCCCCCCTCATCGCCCGATCCATCCTGCAGCAATGTGTGCAGGACAGATGTGACAGAGAGGAAAGACCGCCCAGGGCTTTCAGAGCTTTCTTTCTTTATACTTAAGCAAGTTTTCAAGGAGGTAGGAGTGGCATGTTCAGAATATAAAACATTTCCATAAAAGGAGAGACTGTTCGCTTGTCAGCTGAAACAGGAGATAACTTGGTATGTATAGAAATTCAGACATTCCCATAAAAGGAGAGAGAGAGAGAGAGGGAGAGCGACAGCTTGTCTGTTAAAACAGGAGGAAGTGTCGTATGTCACCGCATTCCTCTACACATATGGCTTCAATCTCTCTTCCTGTGTTGGTTCCAATTCACAAGCTCTTCTTCCTTTAAATGAAGCTACAAATAAACATAACACAAACTAAAAAATCTTATATCACCATTCCCTCCTGTTGTAGCGAATTTAAAGAATATACATCAATGTATTTCAGACACAGACCCTACATTGTGAGTGCTTTCGGTCTGGTTGTCATAAAATGTATATCATTCAAACATAATCATTCATCACATTAGTTTCATACTCATCGTCTTCTCCTTCTTCCTCGTCTGGCACAGTGACATATGCAACAAGGGATTAGGATATCATTCTTTATACCATTCCTCTTACACAGGGGATAATGCATGTAGTAAAGATACAAAACATGATAAGTATTTGTCATGATCCTGGGTCCTTTTGACCCAGCGTTTTGTGTTTTCTCTTCGCGATTTTGGTTCTGTTCTCTAATTGGTGTTTACCCTGTTCCCCCCCGTGTGTTCCTGTTTTATTGTGAAGGTCTGCGTCTTATGTGAGTGTTTTCAGTTTGCCTCCCTGGTCTCGTCATGTTAATCACTCCCAGCTGTGTCTCCCACCTGTGTGTAATCTCCCTGTGTTCTGAGTGTATTTAAGTTGTATTTTCTGTCTCAGTAATGGCTGGTTCGTCTGTGTTGTTTCCCCTCGGTCTCCCTGCGTCTTCCCGTATGTATTTCTCCGGACCTCCCTGCATCCTCGTTTCTGGTTTGTCTTATTAGTTTACCCAGTTTAGGTTTCCAGTTTCATGTTTTGTCGCCACCGTTGTTTGTACTTACCCACCTCTGTGAATAAACACTCACCTGCACCAGAGCTGCCACCTTTTGGTCCCTTTCTACAATTCCACACGGCTTGCCCCGGCAATCCGTGACAGTACGAACCAGCCACCATGGACCCAGCGGCAGTAAATCCGTCCGAGGAGCTCCGGGACGACGTCACATATAACGTGGAGATTCTCCTCGGGCTGTGGTTTGAGGACCCTCCAGAGGAGCTTCGCCGCGCCGTGGAAAATCGGCTACAACGGCTCTTTTCCGGCCTGCCATGGCTTCTAACTTCACTTCCTCCGACCGTGCAGGCTTTTCTCCGGCACACACCCCACCTTCTCTCAGCCACTCCTGCCTCGCTGCCCGACTCGCCGGATGTGATCTTGCCCGGCCCGTCGGAGCCGTCTGCGGGGAGGAGACGCTGATCGCGCCGCAAGCGCGCCACCCCACAGCCGGACGTTCGGGCTTCTAAATCGCCGGCTGTGGTGAGTGAGGACTCTTTTTCATTTTCGGACTGCATGACTGTTCATTCAGGGGCTGCGTTTTGTGTGGCGGATGTCAACGCGAGCTGCTTATCGCCTGTGCAGCTACCGGCAGCTCAGTTAGCTCCCCCGCAGCCACTCTCAGCTCGGTTAGCTCCCCCGCAGCCACTCTCAGCTCGGTTAGCTCCCCCACAGCCATTCTCAGCTCAGTTAGCTCCCCTGCAGCCAGTGCTCCTCTCAGCTCAGTCTCCAGTGCCCCCTTCAGTTCAGTCTCCAGTGCCCCCTTCAGTTCAGTCTCCAGTGCCCCCTTCAGTTCAGTCTCCAGTGTCCCCCTCAGTTCAGTCTCCAGTGTCCCCCTCAGTTCAGTCTCCAGTGTCCCCCTCAGTTCAGTCTCCAGTGCCGCCTGTAGCGCAGGCCCCAGTAGCTCCAGTGCCGCCTGTAGCGCAGGCCCCAGTAGCTCCAGTGCCCCCGCTACCCGTAGCTCTGGCTCCAGTATCACCGGTTTCACTCATTCACTCCATGCAGGGAGAAAGTCTAATTTCACCTCAAGGTGCTTTTCATGGTTCCGCCGCCATTGGCACAGTTTGCCGCTCCAGGGCTTCCCCAGAGGCTAGGTCTCAGTCCCCGGCTGATTTTGGACCCCTGAAGTTTATGCAGCCACCTGAGAACTGCACCATGTCAGCGTTGCCTGAGCAGAGCCAGTGCTCAGTGCATCGCCAGTTGCCTTCGTGTTTGCCAGAGGACTCCATGCCTGCTGGCTTTGTGATGGCTTCTGCTGGAGGGTCCAAGGGGCCCGTCCAGCCTTCGTCTCGTGTCTCCGCTGGAGGGTCCGAGGGACCGCTCCGGCCTTTGTTTCCTGTTTCCGCTGGAGGGTCCAAGGGACCGCTCCGGCCTTTGTCTCCAGTCTCCGCTGGGGGGCCCGAGGAGCCCGTTCAGCCACCTGTCTCAGCTGGAGGGCCCGAGGAGCCCGTCCAGCCTCATGCCTCGTCCGCTGGAGGGCCCGAGGAGCCCATCCAGCCTCATGCCTCGTCCGCTGGAGGGTCCGAGGGGCCCGTTCAGCCACCTGCTGCAGCTTCATCATCATCATCCTCGCCTGCTACAGTGTCATCATCATCCTCGCCTGCTGCAGCATCATCATCATCATCAGCCTCGTCTGGTCCAGCCTCAGAGCCTTCAGCCTCGTCTGGTCCAGCCTCAGAGCCTTCGTCCTCGTCTGGTCCGGCTTCATCCGAGTCTTCGTCCTCGTCTGGTCCGGCCCCGGCCTGTGCTTCGCCTGGTCCGGCCCCTGCCTGTGCTTCGCCTGGTCCGGCCTCTGCCTGTGCTTCGCCTGGTCCGGATCGCCATCGCCTGAGTCACCGCCGTTGCCTTCCGCGCGGTCGGCCCCCTGAACTGCTCCGTCGTCTCCCTCGTCGCCGCCGTTGCCTTCCGCACGGCCGGCCCCCGGACCCTCTTCGCCTGAGTGGCCGCCGTTGCCTTCCGCACGGCCGGCCCCCGGACCGCCATCGCCTGAGTGGCCGCCGTTGCCTTCCGCACGGCCGGCCCCCCGAACTGTGTCCACGTCGCCGCCGTTGCCTTCCGCACGGTCGGCCCCCCGAACTGTGTCCACGTCGCCGCCGTTGCCGTCCGCATGGTCGGCCCCCTGAACTGTTTGGACTCCTGTGCTGTCGGCCCCCTGAACTTTTCTGTTTTGGACTCCATTTTTCTTGGGCTGTGGTGTGTTTCGTTTCATTGGTTTTCTTGGGTTGGGTCTCGTGTTTTGTTTTTCTTTTTGTCTTTTGGACTTCTGGTGCTCCGGTTTTGTTTTGCTTCGAGCCCTCCTTCCTGGGCCCCCGCCGCCCGCCCTGGTCGGGTTGTTTTCTGTTTTTTCTGGCTGTTTTGTTTCTTGTTGGGCTGTCTGGAGCCAGCCTTTGAGGGGGGGGGGGGGGTACTGTCATGATCCTGGGTCCTGTTGACCCAGCGTTTTGTGTTTTCTCTTCGCGATTTTGGTTCTGTTCTCTAATTGGTGTTTACCCTGTTCCCCCCCGTGTGTTCCTGTTTTATTGTGAAGGTCTGCGTCTTATGTGAGTGTTTTCAGTTTGCCTCCCTGGTCTCGTCATGTTAATCACTCCCAGCTGTGTCTCCCACCTGTGTGTAATCTCCCTGTGTTCTGAGTGTATTTAAGTTGTATTTTCTGTCTCAGTAATGGCTGGTTCGTCTGTGTTGTTTCCCCTCGGTCTCCCTGCGTCTTCCCGTATGTATTTCTCCGGACCTCCCTGCATCCTCGTTTCTGGTTTGTCTTATTAGTTTACCCAGTTTAGGTTTCCAGTTTCATGTTTTGTCGCCACCGTTGTTTGTACTTACCCACCTCTGTGAATAAACACTCACCTGCACCAGAGCTGCCGCCTTTTGGTCCCTTTCTACAATTCCACACGGCTTGCCCCGGCAATCCGTGACAGTATTAGGCCAATAAACATCAAAACCTTAAACATCAATGTTCTCCATGAGCCGCTCATAAACCAATTCCACCAATTTACTTTGTGAATTTGCCCAATCGGTTACCTGTGCCTGTTGAACATTTCTAAGTAATTGTAGAGCATTTGTCATATTATCAGAATGCACATTGTCTGAAATATATGTACAACAAGCTGTATCGAACAAAACACACAGTCCGCTCTTTTCTGCCAAGATCATGTCCAGGGCAACTCGGTGTTGCATAACAGTTATTTTTATGGCATCAATTTCCTGATTTTGCTCTTTGTTGATGGTGGTCGATGCATTTAAAAACAGCCCAAAACGATAATCCAATAGTCAGGGGGTCGCTGTGGTTTAGGACAATTCCTGAATATTGATAACCTAGATTGGCAAAGCTTGCTGCGCATGTCACTTGAGTCATGTTCATAGGTCTGCCATATAATGTAGCATGCTGTGTTGTAGTAGGCATGTGTGAGCATATATAACAATCTTTTCCTTCTGTGCGATTATATATGTATCTATATCAGGCGTTGTTCATCCAGGGATGGATGTGGTCCTGTCTCACTTTGACCAGGTGTGAGTTGTCATATGTCCATGTCCTTCTATGCAAGTTGGCTTCTTGATCCTTTAAGTGCATCAGGGTCCATGCTATAAGCAGCAGGGCCAAGGTGGTAAACAGAATAATCTTCATGATGACCAGACACACCGATTTACTCTGGTGAGTAGACTACAGGCGAGAAGTAGAAGGCGGGATATACCCAATCAGCCCTCCCTTCACCAAAGAGTCGGGGTGGTGGTGTCTTTTAGGTTGTGCTGTCACTCACTTCCACTTTTTTGCAATGGCTCTGGTGGATCCAAAAGGGCCTCTCAGCAATTTTGCAAACTGTTGGCGTCGTTAGGAGTACTTGGCATGGACCTTATCGCCTGGGTTTAATCTGCAAGAGACTTGAGAAGCGTCGCACAGCAGTTCAAAACAATATCCCTATTTTCTACTAAAGTTGTCTCTCTAACAGATTTATCTATTAGTTCACTTGCATCAATTCATGCATCTTTTCACTGAGGTCTGATTCAAACTGTCTTCCAAAAACAATTTCACATGTAACAATTTATACAGTATATGTGTGTTTTCTATTTTTATTTACCTCTTTGTTGTGATCTGGTGGACATCTCATGCACATGCAGGCAGGCCTGACGCAACAGAGTCTAATTTACACGAGTCTAAATTTCACCAGGAATGTTAATGAGCGTTGTTTTTCTCCAAATGCCTGTGTTATCACAGCTTTCATATAACCTGCTCCTCTATCTACATGTAAGTAGAAAGGCTTATCATAGTCAGGCAGTGCTAAAACTGTATCTGTCTGTAATGCCTATTTTTAAATAACTGAATGCTTCTTTTTTTTCCTTCTCTATAGATGCAACATTACATTTTCACTTAAGGCATTTTTAGACAATTTCTAGTTTTTCAAAGAATTCACACATCTCACACATCTTACATACTTCAAACTTTGAAGTTAGAGTTTTTTTATATATATATATATATATATATATATATATATATATATAAGATAACCTTTATTAGTCCCACACGTGGGAAATTTGTTTTGTCACAGCAGGAGTGGACAGTGCAAAAGTTATGAGGCAAAAATTAGAATACAATAAGAATAAATACAGTACACAACTGTACAGAATAGAATAAAATAATATACTATATACAGTAGAATAAAATAAAATAAATATACAATAAGATAAAAATAGAATACAAATACAAATACTATATACAACTGAGTAAAAATACAACGATGACAGAAAGGATTATTGCACTTAGTATTATTGCATATGTATGGATGTGTGTGCTTGATCAGTTAAAGTCTTTATTATGGAGTCTGACAGCAGTGGGGAGGAAAGACCTGCGAAATCTCTCCGTCCCACACCGTGGGTGCCGCAGTCTCCCACTGAAGGAGCTGCTCAGTGCTGTCACAGTCTGCTGCATGGGGTGGGAGATGTTGTCCATCAGGGATGACAGCTTAGCCGCCGTTCTCCTGTCACTCACCACCTCCACTGGGTCCAGAGGGCATCCTAGAACAGAGCTGGCCCTTCGGATCACCCTGTTCAGTCTCTTCCTGTCCCCAGCAGAGATGCTGCCGCCCCAGCAGACCACGCCATAAAAGATAGCAGAAGCCACAACAGAGTCATAGAATTTCTTCAGGAGTGGGCCCTCCACTCCAAACGACCTGAGTCTCCGCAGCAGGTACAGCCTGCTCTGCCCTTTCCTGTAGAGGGCGTCTGAGTTATGAGTCCAGTCCAGTCTATTGTTCAGATGAACACCAAGGTACCTGTAGCTGTCCACAGCCTCAATGTCCATACCTTGGATGTTCAGTGGTTGCAGTGGAGAATGCTTGTGCCTGCGGAAGTCTACCACCAGTTCCTTGGTTTTACTGGCGTTGATCTGGAGGTAGTTCAGCTGGCACCAGTCCACAAAGTCTTGGGTCAGACCTCTGTACTCCTTGTCGTCCCCATCAGTGATGAGGCCGACTATTGCAGAGTCATCAGAGAACTTCTGCAGGAAGCACTGGGTGGAATTGTGGGAGAAGTCTGCAGTGTAGATGGTGAAGTGGAACGGAGCCAGAACCGTTCCCTGTGGGGCCCCCGTACTGCAGACGACCCTGTCCGACACACAGCCCTGAGTCCTCACATACTGTGGTCGGTCGGTGAGGTAGTCCAGGATCCAGGTAGTGAGGTGATGGTCCACTCCAGAGTTCACCAGCTTGTCCTTTAGAACCGAGGGAAGAATAGTGTTGAAGGCACTGGAGAAATCAAAGAACATGATTCTCACAGTGCTTCCAGCGGTCTCCAGGTGAGCGAGGGAACGATGTAGGAGGTGAATGACGGCATCATCCGCTCCAATGCCAGGCTGGTAGGCAAACTGAAGTGGGTCCAGTGATGAGCTTATTAGGCGCCGAATATGTTTTTAAACTTTGAATTGCTCACAGTTCTAAAACTGGGCATTTGTAAATCATATGCCTAATCACTATGTGTCACTGATCCACAAGTATGGTCACAAATTTGTTTCCAAACCAACAAAATAAAATAATCAAACAAAACAGAAAACATACATGAGTCAGGACACAAAAAGAAAAATGCTGCTACTGAAACAGAGCAGAAGTGTGACGGAAAACTGAGCTCACAGACAGCTGCATGTGTTGGCTTTTATGCAGCTTCTGCTCTAAAAACAAATAAATAAAAAGAAAAGAAAATGTGTAACATGCTCATCAACTTAACGGTGTCCACATATTTAATTCAGCTTCTCAATCCGGTAGCTTTAGCTATTATCTACAGGGTTTGGCTTATTAGTTGTTATTATAGATGTGCTCTATATCTCAGTAATATTTTATCTAGGTTAAATGACAGGTTTTCAAGCAGGTCAAGTGCCTCTATGCACCTAATTGGTTTAGATATTTCCTTTATTTTCTTCATCTCATATGTCATTATACTGACTTTGAGCAAACCTTAAGCTTGATGCAGACTACTTCATATCAATCGTCCATCTCACATCATAACTGACTAGGATACTTCTTATTATTATCATCATCTTTTTCTTTCTATATAATAACAATAGTATATTACAATATTTTATTAGTGCATATCACTATACTACTACTGAGCCAATTTAATAGTTAGGATCATCTTACTCAGCAAACAGATAATTTAGAATTCATCCAATCTGTACAAATTTGCTTTTTCTCTGAACAGGTTTGTGCCTACTTTTAGACTGGTCTTCTGTTTGTCTCATCTCAGATCCAACCTTCAGTCACATTCATTCTCTCTGTTGCATGGCGAACCAAGTAGTTTATTATTATATATTTTATATTTTATTTTGTATCCATCAAGGGCTTCGGGTGATCTGCAGTTTCACCCTTTCCCAAGCTGGAGACATTTACCTTTTCACACACTTTCCTTGGCTGAACAATGACACAGCCTTAATGTACCTTATGCATCTCTCTATTTTATTTAAAAGATTTTCGTGTGAATTATTTCCTTTTATTTATTATATACATTCTGGGCATGAACGTCATGCCAGCTATGTTTCATTGTTAATATCAGTTTACAGGTTGTTATCCTTCCTATTATTAGTTTCAATACGTTAAAAATAAGTTCTAATGTAATTTTGTCTTTGTTTATTTTATTTTTGTACTTCTTATATTTATATCTATTTGTTGGGGTCTGTTTCCAACCTTTTTAAACTACTTTAAACTACTTTGATCTCTAGTTTTCACTTAATAAGGGTTTTGTCAGTCACTGCACTGTAGTGTGACCTGATGCTGATTTTACTATTAATATATCTTCTGAGAATTGTACTTCCTGTGGTTTTTTTGTTCAAAACGGTTTTACATACCCCTGTATCACGTAACATCTGCACTGGTTTGCCATTGACATATACTGTCAGCGTAGGTTTGCCTTTTACTTCAGACACTAATTGATAGACATTAAATACTTCTGCGTCACTTTTGTCATTTTCATTTGGCTTTTTCTCATTTAGTCATTCTTTTGAATATTGCCGTTTGTCCGTTTTATGTCTGCAATCTCTGGCGAAATGCCCTTCCTTGCCACAATTCCAGCACGTATTATCTCTTTCTTCACTTCTTTCGCGTAAGTCTGTCTGTCCTACATATCTCTGGCCCTTTCCTCTAAATCCTCCTCTTCCTCTGCCTTTCCTCTCCTCTGTCCCTGTCTGTTACCTTCTAAATCCTCCTGAAAATGCAATAAACTCTGTTTCTGGATCTAATGTGAAAGTACCTGTGCTTGCAGTTTTTTTCATATATTACACGGAGAGCGTGCTCGGCATGTTGCAATGCGTCGGCTAGTGGTCATTCATTGTGACCTAGTGTTTGCCAACATGGGATTTCACTGCAGGTAGCAGGCCATTCAGGAATGCATTTTTTAGCTGCTGTTGGTAAGGACCGTCAGGACCTTCATTATAATCCATTCCTGAATGTTGCCTAAAAACCGGACGCAGGCGATCTAAAAAATCGGACGCTGTTTCATTTTCTTTTTGTTTCACTTCACCAATTTTGCCTCTTTTTGTGACCACGGCCGGAACACGAATATATTTGGGTTATTATCACGTTGTGCCTCTCCACCTTCTTTACCTTCCCCTGTAGGTTGGCCGTATCTGGGGTTTGGTACTGCTATCATGGGAAAAATGCCGGGAGGACCAGATAGATTGACATCACCTCCCATATCTCGTTCGTAGCGATCTTTTCCTATTTTTTCCTGTGGATTTTCACCTAGTGCCATTTTATCTAACATGTTTTGTGCCTCTGCATAAGGACCAGGTTGAAATCTAAACGGATCACATGATAGTTTAAGGGGGGGTCGCAGCAGCGGGAGTGTGGGTTGGCCGTGCAGCAGCGGAAGTGGGGGTTGGCTTCACAGCAGCAGGAGTGGGGGTTGGCTACTTCTGCCTTTTTCATTTTTCCTTTCTTGTTTCTTTTTTTTTTTTTTCCTCACATTGTCTATCTGCCTCTCGCTTCCATACTTGGAAATATTTAATTCTTACGTGCGTTTTCCTTTTTTCTTTAAATCTTTTGTTTCTCCTACTTGTTTCAGTAATGCTCCTTTAAGTTGTGATAGTGCAGATGGGCTACATTTTCCTTCCCAGGTGGAACATTTGATCTTTTAAGGATTTCTCCATCTTTGCACACTAATTTGTCCAGCGCCTGGACATTTTTTCCTCTAACCACTGTTCGTCAACGGTAAACTTAGTGGGCTGATTACCCATTAAAACAGAACTGCAGAGGCTTCTTGTGTGCGAGCCCCACAAGCAACAGAGATGTGCAAACACAACAACACAAACGAGCAAAATACAAGAATGGCCAACCTGAAACTAATAAATATATGTACAATATATAATAGTGTATGCATTTCTGGATGTGTATACTAAATATTTTCCTACATGTGTGTGTGTGTGTGTGTGTGTGTGTGTGTGTGTGTGTGTGTGTGTGTGTACACATTTTTACAAATTAAATAGTAAAAAAAGAAAAAAATAATAATAATAATAATAAAATATATAAAATATACAGAGTTTATTAGACTTAGGAGTGGTTACTGACTACGCCCTTCTACTCCACTCTATTTGGTGGAGCGGTGTCAGTTTTATGAGGCGGAACTCAACTGTTCTCTTTTGTCACCAGTACTTCAGCTACTGACAGGAAATAAAATGACAATAACAATGAGAGTGATTCAGCAGCGTATTGTGCTGTTCAAATCAATTCACTCTCAACACACAGAAAACACAAACATTTACACAGAAATTTACACAGTCGCGCAGACCTTTTCAGCAGGTCAGTCCTAAAAATTCCCAATTTAAAATCCTTTCGGCGGATTGGTCCATAAGCTTTTATTTTGAAAATCCGTGCAGTGGATTAGACTAATTACATCCTTTCGGATAAGACCTAGGTTCGTTTTACGCGAGTGTAAGTGAGTGGTTTCTTTACCTTCCCAAGATTCTCTGGCTATGTTGAAAGTCAGCCACTGGATCCCAGCGTCGTGGACCACTTAATGACACTGGCCAGAACCCGAATTTCACGTCTCTGGACTTTCACTCCGAAGAGGCTGTCGACAGACTTCAGTGCAAGATCTCCACGATGCCAGAATACAGCGGCCGATGCTTCCTATCCGGCTCTGAGGACCAAGAAAATGTGAAGAGAAAGTTGCTAGAAGGCAAAGAAACTCAAACTCAAGATATCTTTTTCATGCATACATGGACAATCCCCCCTCATCGCCCGATCCATCCTGCAGCAATGTGTGCAGGACAGATGTGACAGAGAGGAAAGACCGCCCAGGGCTTTCAGAGCTTTCTTTCTTTATACTTAAGCAAGTTTTCAAGGAAGTAGGAGTGGCATGTTCAGAATATAAAACATTTCCATAAAAGGAGAGACTGTTCGCTTGTCAGCTGAAACAGGAGATAACTTGGTATGTATAGAAATTCAGACATTCCCATAAAAGGAGAGAGAGAGAGAGAGAGAGAGAGAGAGCGACAGCTTGTCTGTTAAAACAGGAGGAAGTGTCGTATGTCACCGCATTCCTCTACACATATGGCTTCAATCTCTCTTCCTGTGTTGGTTCCAATTCACAAGCTCTTCTTCCTTTAAATGAAGCTACAAATAAACATAACACAAACTAAAAAATCTTATATCACCAGTCATGAAGCAATTTTAGTTTACTATCATCATCAGGGAATTGTGCAGCGTTTAAAGCGATCATTGTAGCTGTGATATTCTGGATTAGGCTCTTGAAAAGATCAGGACAGAAGGACGTGGATAGGTGCCTTTATTGAACAGCAGGACATCACACACTAACTTGTTGTTTCTTAGCGGTGCAGAAACTACCCTTTTTTGTTGTTATATATTGGTCAACCAAGAACTAGCCCTGTAACAGGCACTTCTGTATTTTACCACTTGGGGGCAACAATTCACTCTATTACATTCCTCCCCTTTTAGATTTGTAATTGAAATAAGCAACCCTTTAAAGAATGTATTTCACTGCCCCCACCATAAAGAAATATTCTGTGGCCCTTACGAACAATGAATAAATGTAGCCATTACTTCCATTATTAACTCTTCACTTCTAAAATAACTGGCAGTAAATAACTAAAACATAACTCTACATTTTCAAAGATTCAGTCTCTTTGGGGGAACTCTGCGTCTCTCTGGGTATCTGCGTTCCACAGATGGGCTTTGGGTGGTTTCTAGGGTGGATACTGGTGGTTCATCGGTTGTCTGTTTAGGTGGTTCAGGAGGTAAGGGGTGTGATGTTAAAATCCCAGGTGGACTTGGTGGTATCTCTGGAACAACGCTGTCCATAATCACTTCTGGCCGTCCCTCTGAAACCGGTGAAAATATAACTGGGGGTTTCTCCACAGTCTGTCTCCATGGTAACAGGTGGTCCACATGTATTGTGCGTGTTCTCTGTCCCTCTTGTATCAGGTAAGTAACACTTCCCATTTTCTTCAGAACTGTTCCCTGAGTCCATTTTGTTTCCCCCCCCCCCCCCCCCCTGAAGTTTCGGATACCCACAGCGTCTCCCTCCGAAAAAACACGAACAGGTTGGGTTTTGTAATCATGGTGTCGCTTCTGCTCAGACTGTTTCTGTTCAATGTGTCTGCTTAGTTCAGGTTTCAGCAGGCTGAAGCGAGTCCGGATCTGATGTTTCAGGAACAACTCTGCTGGTGTACGACCCGTCACAGTGTGCGGTGTACTGCGATACATGATAAGGAAGTTTGCCAAACGATGACTGAGTGGCAATGTGGCCTTACCATCTGCTTCCAGCACATTTTTCATCAGGGATCGTTTCAGGATTTGTACTGACCTCTCTGCTGCCCCCGTTTGATGCAGGATGATAGGCAGGAACAGCTGTGTGTCCGATCCCATTTAACTCCACGGTGTGCTCCAGACCTTGCTGAGGATTGGATCCTTCATGGTTGCTCTCTCAATGTCTTTAGCTACTATTGGTAGCTCTTCCACATGTGAGAAATAGAAGATACTTCCCTCCTCGGCAATGTTTTCTGGCGTATTCCGAGGTAGACGTGACAATGCATCTGCATTAGCATGTTCAGCTGATCTTCTATATTCAATGTCATAGTTGTATGCCATTAGGATAAGAGCCCAGCGTTGCATTCTTAGTGCAGCGAGTGTTGGGACAGCTGACTTTGGCCCTAGTATAGCCAGCAGTGGCTTATGATCTGTGGAGGGTGAATTTCCTTCCATACAGATATTTATGGAATTTCTTTACTCCAAAACTTATGGCAAGTGTTAGGGTTTTCTATCTGGGCATACTTTTGCTCAGCTTCAGTTAATGTTCTTGATGCAAAAGCCACAGGCCTTTCCTCTCCATTTTCCATGACATGAGAGATGACTGCGCCCAATCCATAAGGTGATGCATTGCAGGCTAACTTCAATGGCAGATTTGTGCTGTAGTGCACCAACACTTTGTTCTGCAGCAGTAGACTTTTTGCATCCCTGAATGCTTTTGCACATTCCATGGTCCAAATCCATTTACGGTAGCATCTTTTCTCAACAGGTTATGCAAAGGCTGAAGAATGGTGGATGGATTTTCCAAAAATCGACTGTAGTAATTTAGAAGACCAAGAAAGGACTTCAGTTCAGTGACGTTTGTTGGTTCTGGTGCATTTGCTATGGCTGCTACCTTTTCCTCTAAAGGATGCAGACCATCCCTGTCAATACGATGTCCCAGGTACTCCACACTGCTCTGAAGAAAGTGGCACTTGGAAAGCTTCACTCTGACACCATGCTTCTCCAGACGTGTGAGTACTTCCTCCAACCTCTTCAAATGACCCCTTTCAGATGAAGCAGTGATGAGGATGTCATCCAAAAAGCAGGTGACATGCTCCATCCCCTGAAGGATTTGATCCATCACAGACTGGAAAAGAGCCGGAGCACTGGAAACACCATAGCTGAGGCGATTGTACTTATAGAGACCTTTGTGTGTGTTTAAGCATATTTGCACTGCAGAAGACATAATGTGGATTGCACAACACTGGACATTATATTCTTCATTTCCAGTTAATACTTGTACAACTGCTGTTATTGTGTATATATTTATTTATATTTCTTCATACATTCTTATATAGTTCTATATTGTGTATTTTGTTGTACAGTTATTTTATTTTCAACTTTAATTTATATATTTTATCTTATTCTTTCCCAGTTAAATTTACCCTTCATTCTAATTTGTGTTGTACAGTTATTTCCTTTTTAACCTTAATTTATATTTTATTCCTTCCTAGTAAAATTTACCCTTTTTAATTTTTCATATTTATTTCCTATCTTATTCATAGCCTTTTCCTTTTTTTGTTTTCTTTAGGTCACGAGCAGTTGTCCAAGCATTTCACTACATATCATACTGTGTATGACTGTGTACGTGACAAATAAAATTTGAATTTGAAATTTGATGCCCAGATACTTCTCTGATTCTTCATCTAACTGTAGCTGCTGATAGGCATGAGAAAGGTCAAGTTTACTGAAGGATGTTCCTCCAGCTAAAGTAGCAAACAAATCTTCAGTATTTGGAAGTGGATATCTTTCCTCTTCAACACACTGGTTGACACTGACTTTGTAGTCACCACATATCCTAATTGTTTTGTCTGCTTTTGGCACAGTAACAATAGGGGATGCCCACTCACTTTTCTCAACCTTTGAAATAACCTTCACCTTTTCCAATCTGTCCAGCTCCTTTTCCACAGCTTCTTTTAGTGCATAAGGAACTGGGCGAGCTTTACAGAAAATTGGTGTGGTGTTTGGTTTAGTGTGGATTCTAGCTTTAAATCTCTTTATGCTGCCTTGGTCATCCGAAAACACTGCCTGATGGCGCTGAATCACTTCTAGTACTCCTGGCTTTGCTTCTTTCTGCACCAGTACCTTGTGTACTGTGAAAATCTGTTTCCAGTTCAGCTGTAGTTTCTTTAACCAGTTTCGTCCAATCAGAGCTGGTCTGTCTCCCTGAACAACGATCAGTGGTAGGGTGATGTTTTGAGTCCCATACTGTACTGGTAACATAATATATCCACGCACAGCAATGTGTTGGCCTGAGAAGGACTTGAGCTTTAGCCCACTGGCTGGTTTTATAGGGAAATGAGTGAGATGTATCTGATAATACTTGTCTGATACTACCGACACTGCTGATCCTGTATCCAGCAGCATGGTGGTGTTCTTGCTCCCAAGCGCAACATCCACTGTGTATCCCTTCTCACTGGAGGTGATGGAGTACATTGAATAAACTCCAAAAAGTTCAGCTTCATCATTCCTACTTGAGCATTCATCCTCAGTTTCCAAATACTGAGTTTGCTGACTGAATTTTTTATTCCTGCAAGCACGTGCAGTGTGTCCTATTTTTGCACAAACATGACACTTTTCACTCTTAAATTTGCACTCACGTGCTGAATGCTTTCCACCACAACGATAACATGGTTGCTTCATTCCTGTGTCTTTTTTAGGTCCCTTCCAGTTCTTTGGCTTGTTATTGCCCTCTTGCCTGTTCTGTCCTTTCCATCCTTTGTTGGAAAAAATTTGGAGCATTTGTCAAGGCATTTACGTGGTGAGGGTCCTGGCGTCCTGAGAACTCCATCGTATTTTTCGAAGCGAGTTCCATGGATACGGCAATCTCACATGCACGTGGAAATGTAAGATCTTTTTCCGATAGTAGCTTGCGCTGCACAGCATCAGAACGCAGCCCACTAACAAAACGATCCCTCAGGGCCTCATCCAAATATTGTCCAAAATCACATGTGGCTGACAACTGCCTCAGAGCGACAACATAGTCAGAAACTGCCTCCCCTTCTTTCTGGTTACGTTTCTGAAAACGAAAACGCTCAGCTATCACCACTGGAGTCGGCTTATAATGCGCACTTAACGCTCCAGTCAGTGCTGCATATCCCATGGTACTCGGTACCCTCGGAGACACAAGATTCTTTAGCAGCCTGTATGTATCTGCTCCGATCACAGAGAGAAACGTGCACACTTTCTTCTCATCGGAAACATCATTTGCCAACATCCATTGCTCCAACCGCTCCAAATATGACTCAAAATCTTCCTTCGATTCATTATACTCTTCAACACGACCCACATGCATCGCCATGTTAGCTCACCAAAAGCTGTTTCGCTGCAGCCGTGAAGAAAACGTCTTGGTTTGTATTTTTCTTTACATGTGAACACAGCCCTTCTACAGCCTCTGTCACGCTGTGGAAATCTTTAGAATCCTTGTCGCCAGTTGTGATATTCTGGATTAGGCTCTTGAAAAGATCAGGACAGAAGGACGTGGATAGGTGCCTTTATTGAACAGCAGGACATCACACACTAACTTGTTGTTTCTTAGCGGTGCAGAAACTACCCTTTTTTGTTGTTATATATTGGTCAACCAAGAACTAGCCCTGTAACAGGCACTTCTGTATTTTACCACTGGGGGGGCAACAATTCACTCTATTACAGTAGCGGTCACTCAGAGAGGCAGCTGTGCTGTGTTTGATGGTTTCTCTTTACAATACTTTGCAAATGCATCCTCAGCCTTCAGCATTCACTTCTGCAGGTATGAGAGCATCGTGGACATCACACGAAGGTGTGGAGTCTAGATAAACAGTCTGACTGGTAAGCCTTGATAGTTTAAAAACTAGTAAAATCACTGCCTGACTTCAGATCGGGAAGTGCTCTGTTGTATTCGGTCTCTGCTTTGGGATCTCTACAAAACACCAGGACTGTGAGATGGCCTAACTCTCTGTGTACCTGCACAGTAAGCTCCCCTGGGTCTCTGGGTTTTCAAGTTCTCTCAAATGTAACCTGCTCAGTGCATGTGCACAGCATCTTTTACCACGGAGATACAAGTTTTCTCACTAAACAGAGTTCAGGCTCCTGCTCACAGGAGGTTTGTTGGACTGCTTACTGAGACTACCCTGCCCTGAGGTGAGGCAGGTGAACTCTGCTCAGTGAAGCTTGTGACAGTGAGGAGGAAGCAGCTGCTTAACATCAAACCAATTAGGAGTTAGAGGAGGGATTAGAGGCAGCAGCTGATCTGCTGATAATGAGCTCAGGAGGCTTTAGGATGACGAGCTGCCGCACGCTCGCATTCACACCTCCATACATCCTGCAGGAAATACTCACTTGGTCTGTGTGAATATTGTGCAGTGTTTGATGGTGGACTCCTCTGCTCCCTCAGTAACATGGACTGTCCCCCCTTGCAGCTCAGCATTATGGGCCTGAAACCAGTAGATGTTGTTTTTTCACGAGTAAAGCTCTGAATCTGAGTCTGAACTGCAGCTGCTTCTTATTGAATCCTGACCCTCAGTGTCTGTTTGAATTCTCAGAGTTGCTAAAATGCCTTTCATGCCGGTGAAGTTCAACCTGCAGAAGCGGGTCAAGCTGGCTCAGGGTCTATGGATGCTCTACTGGTTTTCAGTCATCGCAGGGATCCTCATCTTCAGCCTCGGCATCTTCTTCAAGATTGAGCTGCGGAAGAGAAGTGAGATGATGGACAACAATGAGAGCCACCTGGTGCCCAACTTGCTGATCCTGGTGGGATTGCTGGCTTGCGGCCTTAATGCCTTTGGAGGGAAGGTGTGCCATGACTCTCTGGATCCCATCAAGTTCTCCAAATGGAAGCCGATGTTGAAGACATATTTGCTGCTGTGCTGCGGCTTCAACGTGTTGCTGGTACTCGTGTCGCTGCTCTGCTTCCTTATGCAGTTCTCCGTATACCTGACACTGGCCGAGGGCCTGAGTTACGCCATCCGGTTTTACAAGGACACGGACACTCCAGGGCGCTGCTTCATGAAGAGGACGCTGGACATGACGCAGATCGAGTTCCACTGCTGCGGGAACAACAATTTCAGGGATTGGTTTGAGGTTCAGTGGATCAGCAACCGCTACCTGGACATGAGCAACGATGTGGTCAAAGAGTGAGTATCTGAGCGGGGTGGCCGGTCACGTGGAGCCATTATTGAAAAGTTATCGATGTTGTTGGATAATGTATCTGCTGTTTAAGAATTTACACACAGAGCTGGCACCTGATTCTATTAGATGAATCCATAATTATTCTATAGAAATTGTCCATCTGAATATTCCTCTATATTTTAATCAAACTCATCAATTTTTAACAAAGCAGCAGCCTCGGGAAAAGTGTCTCTGGGATCACGACACAAGTCTGATCAGCAGCTCCTCGTTGAACTGAGCACCTCAGATATTTCTAAATTAAATTTCTCAGGTTTTATTCATTAGTTTCTCAGATGAATTAAACATTGGGCTCAGCAGAGGATCAGAGAGGTCTTAAGGAGGTAAAAGTCAACGTTTAGGAGCTTCATGCGGGGCGTCTCCTCTGAGACTCTAATCTGTCACTTGATCCTTAAACACAGCAAAGCGGACATTAAAGAAACAGCTTCTGATCAGAAATGAACACGTCTGATTGGCTGCAGCTCTGAAATAGTGGCAAACCTGTAACTATTTTGTTTTCTGTTCTAATGTGTTTAAAAGAGTTTTTTTTTTTCTCTAATATAATTGATCCAACTTAAAGCCATACCCACAGCTTGTACCAATTAACAAGTTAAATAACATACTGCATCTGACAAAGTGAAAACTTTACATGTCGCTGTTCTTCATATTTGAACGAAGCAGTCTTATTCTCCATCAGTGTCTCTGCTGAGTTGAATTGTGGGATATAAATTATATTGTATGCTCTTGCCATAAGGTTTCCGATTGACTAAAACGTCTAATGGACTATTTTGTACTCTACTCTACTTTTCTCACTTTGAGTCTAAAACTGCAACGTTTAATGATGATTTTTATCAGATAATTTGATCACATCTGGTAGTACCATCCATAGACAAATTTACCAATATTTTTAACATATTGGTTAAATTTGACATCACCCTCCAAGATAATCTAACAAGTTTAAACGTGACAGGAAAAGGGAGAGTTTATTTTCTTCTTAATGACCTTCCTCCAAAAGGGCAAACCAGTTTTCAGATTTGGAGAGCAGATAAATCATCCAGAGGTGCAGACTGTAGTGAGTTTCACTGTTGTCATGAAACATTTGCGTGGCTTTACTTCCACTTAAATTGAGCGGAAGGCTGCCATAAGAGACATTTCCTCTGCAGCATTCAGTGCCTGGTCCTCAACAGTTTTCCATCACAGTGAATAATCTTATTAAAGCAGAGTGCAGCTGTATGCTGACGGTCCTCTCAGTTATGGCTCTGATGTTCTGCTCAGTTATGATTCTTTTGAAATTCTTACTTTCCATGCAAACAGCCTTGCCTTGCAAACATAACTGTTATGGAGGCCTTCCTCCACAGTGGCCAGTGAGTGTTTCACCTCCACATGGTTCTTGCTCATAGGGTTGCCCTCTCTGAAAGTTCAGGAACTCAGGAAAATTGGTCGACTTCTTGCCGTATTTTATTGATCTTTGGTTTAGTCTCTGTAGTAACGTATAGTTCCTATTAGCTTACTTTTGTCTTGAGTCACCTGTGCTGCAACCGTTCATTCATTTCAGCATAGATTTAACTAACCCATTTCCAGAGCAATGGGGGGGTCGTCGCTAATCTCTCCTCAGTCCCCAGGCTGGCTTTGTTTGACCTCTGACCTGTGTTTGGCCTGCAGTCGAGTCCTCAGTAACGTGGAGGGGAAGTATCTGATGGACAGCGTCCCATTCAGCTGCTGTAACCCCGGGTCCCCCCGGCCCTGCATCCAGCACCACCTGACCAATAACTCTGCTCATTACGACTATGACCACCGCACAGAGGAGCTCAACATCTGGACCCGGGGCTGCCTTGAGGCCCTCTTCTCCTATTACAGCAGCCTGATGAGCAGCATTGGTGTTTTTGTCCTCTTTGCCATCATCCTGGAGGTAAGACCCCACCCACATTCCACTGCAGCCAATCAGCCAAACAGACATCTCTTTGATTCAGATGTTCAGCTTAGAAAATCTGAAGCTGCAACATAACGACTAAAATTGAATGGAAACAGCTAGCCTGGTCCTGTGACATACTCCATCTGCAAATGTCTGAGAAGCTGTGATGGCGCGTGAGACCCAGAAATAAAAAGCGTTGCTCTACAGTTTATTAGCAGTTTCCAGCTGCTCTTCTGCTCATCTAACATATCAAATCTAGTCTGACAAATTATTTCAATAAGCAGCCAATGAAAGGCTGAAACCTAACCTAAGCATATCTTCTGTTGTTTTAATGTCAAACTTGTCAGTGCATCTCAGATTTGTTAGTTTCACTTTATTTACCTTCTGCTCTAATGAAAGCTTCACATTGTACAGGAGAAACCGGGCATGTGGCTGTTCTAAAGCCGGGTGCTTTGTTTGAAAAAGCAATGGAAAAAAAATCAGTGAATGTGTGTTTGGTGCTGTTTTTAACTCATTTGTTCAAAGTGAACAGGCTTAAGTCTTTGACTTTCTCTCTCGGGTGAATCCAGGCTCCAAGTTCTCTTCCTAATCTTGTGATTTAGAACGAGATCATTGCAGCAGCACCCCTGCAGTAAATTCAGCAGAGTGAGCAGGTTAACAGAATAACTGATTGGTGTGGGATTAGCATTAGTACTGATGTTCCTGAGCGGCTGCTGTATCACGACACGGCACACACCATTTAAAAAGGCCGTTTTTGTTTAAATTCTCTGTGCGACTCCAACTGCATCATGAAAACGCACACATTCTCTGCATGACTGTTTCTGTTGTGGCTGTGACTGTGTGATTTCTGTTGTGCTCATACGTGACTCAGGACCTGAGGTGGATCATCTGGTGAAATGTCACATTAAGTGGTGGTCAGGCTCACTGAGGATAAGGAGCTATTTCTGGGGGGTTAATCTGTCCACAGAAACAGCAGGTTGCATTCTGGGAAAATAAGGATGAGGGACACTTCCTGAGAGGGAGAAGTGAGTTGGAATCTGGGTCAAAACAACATGTTTGACCTGAAAGGCTTAAGTTAAAAAAACAACATCCTGAACTCAGTTTTTCCTCACTCCTCAGTTTAAAGGGCGAGCCTCGGGGTTCAGTACCAGGCTCTCTGTAGTTTGCAATTCGGTCTATGATCTTAATAAAGCAGAGTGTGACTGTATGCTCATGATATTGCCATTTGCCACTCGGAGGCTCTCACGCTGTTCTCTGAACAAAGCAAACAATAATGTGTAATTGTCGTTAGGGTGCTGCTAAAGAAAATAAAAGGGCCCAAAATTGTACTGAAGCCTTCTAACAGAAAATTTCACATTTCTTTTGACAGAGTCGGTTAAATGAGCACAAAACAAAACTACTAATACCAACTAAAAATGACCACAAACAACATTCCTGTCACCACAATGTTCTCTGGGGGGACTGTAGGGATTTAAAACTCGGTCAGAACCAGAGATTCACCTTAAAATGATGAGGTCATAAAATATTACATGTACTTGGCTGGATGGGTTTTTCCTGGATTTGCCATAAATGTGAGCTGTGTGTGTCTATGTCAGTCTGTGGACATGGCAGGGCTGAAGTACTTGAGCACAGCGCTTGAGACGATGGCAGAGCCGGAGAACCCCGAGTGTGAGAGTGAGGGCTGGCTGCTCGAGAAGGGCGTCAAGGAGACGTTCAGCGATCTGCTCACCAAATTGAAGACCTTTGGGAGGACCAACCAGGTGGAAGGCGGAGATGCTCCAGAGGCCAACACCTGATAGCCAAACCCACCACAGAGGACTGATGTCTCCCCTTCTCTTCACCCCCCTCAAATGCCATCTCTCCCCCCATAAGAGGGAGAAAAGAACTGTATATAAGCCACACATGCACATTAATGTGAACATTTGAAGTTCCTGTGAATGTCGATATTTTCTGTAAATATGTTAAACAGAGTTTATTTTTAAAAAAGAGGAACGTGCTCCTGTAATTAAAACATCATCACCCCTTTCAGAGTAGCAGTTCCTGTCAGGCGGTGGTTAGACCATCAGACAGCATCGGGTCCCAGTGAGTCTATTCCCACCAATGTGTCTGAGTGTTGCAGTTCCGTGTTTGTCCAGCAGGGAGCACACAGCCAAGACAGCACGGATCCATCGACGTCATCATTAGTGTAAAAAGATCAACCTAGTTATTATTTCTTACATCCAGATGTTTGAATGTGTGTCATTTCTGCTGGCTTTCTCCAGCAATCACTGGAGACTTTAACATGAGAGAACAAACCACTAAGCAGCACACAACGTACCAGTGCTGCCATCTGTGAGAGCAGGCAGCAATGACAGAGGTTCATACACAGCAGCATGACTCCTGTATAAAACTCCTGTCAGTACAGAGGCTCAGATGGTGTTCACACAGCTGTACTTATTGCCTGTATACGAAACATGCACATGCAGGTGTATATACAGGTGTAAAGTTAATGTAACTGATGTAGGACTAACAGAAACGGCACATCTTACATTATTATAAAGGCCGGTGTGCACAGGTGTATACAGAGCTAAGCACATAAACTACAGGTATAAAAATGATCATTTGTCAGTTTGATGTGGTCGTTATTTTTCTTTTCTTTTTTTTTAAATGTCAACATCTTATCAAGTCTTTGTTGATAAATGGCTACCGAATGCTTCACCTTAACACAAGTTAAGTGTGTTTCTGCTTGGGTCTGTTCATTATGCACTGAGCAGGTGAGTTAACAGCACTGACTGTCTCTGCAGTTTAAAAAATTTAATACCCCTCACTGACGAAATGCTCCTAGTGTGATTTCAAACCGCACAACGAATGGAGCAAAGCTGTGTCCAACACATGCCATCACAGATGGGTTATTCCTGCAGGTGTGGGTGACATGTCCAGAAAGAACACCCGGCAGACTGAATTCAGGTTGAAAAATGGGCTGTGGCAATCGTGTGATTGGTTATGAGGCGTTTCCTTTATTGCTTTCTTTCTCTGTAAGGTCTGAAACCTGTGATTATTTAAGGGACAGGAAAGAGAGAGAGAAATCTGCTCTCAGATTTGTAGTTAAAGCCAAGTCCACTGCATAGAGCATCATATGTTTCTGTTTCTTTGGAGAGAGTGATGTCTTCAGTCAGTTGTTGTGGGTTGGTTGGAGCTTCTAGTTCTGTGTATGATAAAACCTATAAAGAGATTGTGACTGAAACCAAGCTGTCTGACTCATCTTTTATCAAACACAGCTTTGGAACACGTAACATAAAAATATATTTATATATTATTAGATATCTATAACTACTGTGAGAAAACCTTCAGCTTTGGTCTTTATTGTGCTGTCTTAGGTGTTCAGGTGTGAAATACTTTAGTGTTTTACAGCTTATATTAAATTCACATTACATTTTTGTAAGTACATCTTTAGCAGTATGTCTGTGAAGGTTCTCAGTCATCCAGGTCATCGTAGTCTAAGGAGCTTGGAAAGAAAAGCGTCTGGACTTCTTTAAGTTGCTTGAAGACGTTTCACCTCTCATCCGAGAAGCTTCTTCTGTTCAACTGAAGAAGCTTTTCTTTCCAAGCTATCTTTAGCAGTACATTTTACAGGGGTTTTTTTTGGTGTTTTTCTTGCAGTATTTATTGTGCTTTATTAAAAAAAAGTGTCATTTAAAGTTCCTTGGGATGTTATTACAGTGTTTTGTTTTACTTTTTTGGTCTTATCACTAGTACCATCGCTTTTATTGTGATATTTTTACAGTTTTCTTTTATAGTTTTTTGGGGGGAGTTTCTTGCAGTATTTTTCCAGTGTTATACATCATTGTGTGACATGTGCAGTTCATTACCTCACCTGAGCAGATAAATGGTTAATCAGCTCACAGGGAGATTAACTCTGTTTATATCAGCTAAAGGTCAAAGACAGTGACCGTGACGCAGAGAGGAACCTGGGGGGTCCAGAGATGGAGCCAAGTCCAAGTCCTTTAAAGGACACTGTAGACATCGTGAAGCAATACGAACACAAACCTACCCCGCACTAGCTGACTGCAGACAGTGTAAATGGACTGGACTCTGCCTCGAATCTTCCGCCTTTTTAAAATGTACATTGGTCAGTGCATGGTGTAACCAAAACCTGAAAACCTGCACACCAGTACCTTTGCCACAGACTGGTTGTAACTAATGTTTATCGTGTTGGACCAGTATTACCAGCTACTGAAGAACAGGAGGGTCAGCTGACGGTCGAGAACTGGGGAAGATGAGGATCCACTCAGAGGTTAGAGATTAAAGCAAAGCTGAGGAAGCGATTTAAACTTTGATCCTTTTAATGCAGCACGCAATGCTTTAACCCAGTGGGAGGTTAACGAGAATACAGGTGATGCTAACTCTGTTCCAAAGTACAGTGCCTCAGTCTGAGCATGATTAGAGAAACAGAAAAAAATGGAGACTTCGTACAAAAGTGTAAAAATGAACATTAATGAGAGACAATAAAGGAGTTCAACATGAATGAAATATTCTAAAGTGGAGAGAACGGATTCAGAACCAGGTCTGATGTGAAGACCTGATGATTAGTTTTGGTTAAGACAGAAGTTTCTGTTTTACACATTTGTGGCGGGGCGTGGTCAGTGGCGCGGCTGCAGCGAGGTGAACACACCTGAACGACATCTGCAATCACGCCTCACCTGCATAAAAGGAAGAACTGGGTCCCGTCTGAGGGTTGTTGTTGGTGTTGTTGGTGATGTGCTCGGCTATGAGCTGAAAAGCTGCAGCTGTGTGTGTAAAGAACAGCAACCAGAAATAAAAGATGAGATGATGATGAGATAGCCTTTATTTGTCAGTTGCAGGTCTTTTGCCCACAACCGAGCTGACAGACCTTGCCGACCGTACATACAATACAAACATCACATTGGGGAGACAGGTCAGGCTAGGTAGCAAGGAAAAAAACATCAAAATGTGTAACACAAAAGGATAATACAGGAATGCACAGATATCAACACATCATAGCACAATAAACACAGACAGCAACATGGGAAAGAGTTCCAGTGTGTACATCTGATCTGGGACCGCTGCAATCTTTCAACTGCGCCTCCAACTGACCCGATGTCCACATCAGAGGGGAGGTAAGCGTTGGAGGTGGCGTTGGATCCGGGGTAGGGAGGGTGATACGTCGGTGAGTGCTTATCAGTATCAGTATGTGTGTGCGTGTCCATAGTTCAGCTGAGACAGTGTCCTTCGCCCTGCCAGGCTAAGTAAACAGTCTTCCAGCCAACCCTGGCGGCCTTGTAGGGAATGGGAACCCATATGGAAAAGAAATTGTAAAAACTTATATGTGATTACTCATGAAAGTGGCCACTTTCTCATTACTTTCATACATTGTTTTAGTAAGTATCCAAAACATACAAGTTTCATCATATAATTTTTCAAGGGATCTTATATCTGTTTTCACTCTTATATGCTTTTCATACAAGTTTCACACAAGACAGATACAAACTTTATAAGATTTATATATATCTTTTCCATATGGAAAGGAACAGACTCAACACAGTCGTTATCAGGGAGTTTTTGTTCAGCTCCAGCCTTGAGCCCACAGCTGCCGCCGAAGGGGTAACCGCATTATGATGGTGATTTTTCTTTTGCAACAACTCATGAGAATTTCAAGCTGTTCTTTAACACTCCGACACTGGTCTCTCAATCTCCCGTTGGATAGCCGCGAGTTTCTCCATGATGTTATTAACCTTCAGTTCCGTGGTGTTGTCATTCTTTTGCTCAAAAGGCAGATTCTGAGACCTCACAACCGCAGTCAGCTGTTCCAAGATGTAATCCAACTTCCGCGCAGAGGTGTTGTTCCGGGTGGACTTTTCCTTGATGTAATCCAATATACACTCAGAGGTCTTATTCTGAGCATTCACTGCAGCTGTAAGTGCCTCCAAGCGCTTAACCATGCTGCACTCAGTGAGCCCTTTCTGAGAAGTCGCGCCTCGTCCCATCGTTCCAATCCCAGTGGGCAGCCTTGGGGGGGTTTGAAGAGCCGGTTCCGCTTTCTTAATTCTCCAATAAGCCAGGGCCAAGCCAGCTCTGATCAGCAAGAACCCTGTTATCATGGTTCCGAATAGGTAGATATCTTCAGCGTCCTCGATCCACAGTCCCGCCAGGCACACGATCCTCCAGTTCTGCCACCCGTCCATCGTGTACCCGGCAGGGAAAGTCCCTCCAGGGCACTCGGGCTCTCCCAAGCCCAGACTTCTCGTTGAGAAAAGGGTGTCAATAGCATTCAGAGACCAGTTGATGAAATCCATAATTCTCTTTAGGTTTTAGAAACAGACTGTGAGAGAGTGTTCCAGGGAAAGTAATACAAAAAACACGAGACTAGACAAGGACATAAGAACTAAGCAGGGAAGATAAGGGAGAGGAGAAAAAGTGCGTCCGCCTCCTCCGAGAGCCAAAGCAGAAAATAAAAGTGTATGCTGGAAAGCATGGAGACGTGGTCAGGTCTGCTGTGGATTTCTTCCAACGTTATATGTTGGATTCATGAGGTTTGGGGCATGGCAACCCAGTACCGGGCAAGCCAGGGAAGGTGCTGGCCCAAAGTGTAGCCAAGCTCGTGACCACCTCCACCCTGACCACCACCTCTTCAACATCCTGGCTTCTGGAGAAAGCTTCAGATCCATCAGGTGCAAAACCAACAGACTAAAGAACAGCTTCTTCCCGTGGGCTGTCAGAACTCTTTTTTTTTTCTTTTTTTTTGCCTGTCCCATTTGGTTCTTTAGCCGTCAGAATTGTTGTCTGAAGACCAACAAGGAGACCCAATGGATTTACCACCGGGAGTGAGCTGGTACATACCTGAGCGCCCAGCCCCGGACACCAAGAACCACCAATGCACCGACCCCTGAGGGCATCAGTCACCGGCAGGGAGTGTGGTGAGGGGAGATAGGCCTTGGAGGGCCTAGAAGTTCCCAGAGAGGTGGAGTCTAAGACCCGACCTGACATATAGACACAGACAAACAGGCACACACAGACACAAACATGCATTCCCACCCTCATGCACACATATACAAACACTCAGCACTCACCCAACGTAAGGATTGACATAAATGGACATATACACACAATCACACTCCCCAAACATACTCTATACCCCAGGTCCAGAACCCAGACCCAAGAGATGTTACCCTTCCTCCCGGGGTGGAGGCAAGCAGACCGTCCCAGGCTCCGCAGCAGCAGGGAGGCCAATCGGACAGCCAACATCTCCTCCCAGCCACCCCGCCCCGATGGCTAGCAGAGAACGGGGGTGTGTGTGAAGACCCCATACCTCCCTCCTCCCGCTCATGTGTAGTGTTGCTGCGTGTTGTTCTAAAGTGCATTTAAAACAAGGGAGAGCATGGTGCTGCTGCCAGAGAGCAGCAGGTGTTAGCACGGCCCCTCCCGAGAACCCTCAATGTCTACATGGATTTAAAATTGAGAGGTGGGCACCGGTGCCAGAGGTAGGTTTGAGTACACAGACCGTCCACTGGACGCCGTTAACGTGCCCACCCTCAAGGCCCTACATATATATGTGTGTTATGAGAGTGTAAGTAATGTGGATGTCTAAGTTGTGAGATAAAATTGAGGCACAGGTGGCCAGAAGGGGACAGAGGGGGGGGGGAATGTCTCCCCTGCACCCTGGTGACACACCTGCACCCCAAGGCCCTACCTGTGTGGGTGAGTGTGGTGGAGCGGGAAGAGGGAGGTAGCCAGGGATGGGGAGGAAAACGAGGGAGGATGCCCCTCCCTAGGGCCAGCTCCCCCGCTGACCCCAGTAGGCACCCTCGTCCTCTGGTGCCCACCAAGGCAAGGGAGCCCAGGTCCATCCACACCGGGGCCTACAGTAGCAGCACTGCAGAGCCCCACAGGACCCGGGGCAGCCCACCCTACCCCACCGCAGAGGAAACTGTACCCACCCCAACATTCAATCATCTCAGAACTCTTAATGCAAGAGTGTGAGCAGACCTCTCCCATACAGTCATACAGCCACTCTGTCGCTGCTATTTATTATGCTCCAATTTTTTTTTCTCCTATGCAATATTTCAGCAGATGTGCAGATGATCCATGTCCTTAATGACCTTCCACCCTTATTTATTATTTATTATATTTTATTACGATGCCCTTGTAATGCTTGTTTTTCTTTTTCTTTTTTTGTATATTGTTTTCTTTACTTTCAGACCTTTGTGATCTTGCTGCCTAACTTCACAGTGCAAGCAACTGTATAATGATAATAAAAGTTCTAGGTTCTTTATGCATTTTAAGTTAATTTTATGTTTTTAAGCTACAATAAATAAGCAACTTCATGTTTAAAAAATCAGATTGTAATGTTTAGATTGTTGGTTTTAAAACAAACATTGGTGGAAACAATGTTCAATCTATTTACAGTTGACGATATTTTAAGTTACACGCCACACTCGGTAGAGGGCAGCATGTTTTCCTTTCTCAGTGGGTGGTAGAGATTTGGAGATGGATGCAGCAAAGTTTTCCAGCTGTGGGTAAAGAGTGTGAGTGTCATTGCTCCCTTCACGTTAATGCAGCCATTGAGGTATGCAATTAGCATTTTATGTGTTGCTAGAAAAATAAGATGTTTTTTTGTGACAGAGCTGTTTATATGTTAGTCACAGAATGTGTCAACATTTTGTAAAGGTCAAAATGTGAATGTTTATGTTGTTGAATAATATGCTTTATGAGAACGCCTTACTGTAAAAAATTGATTATTTTATGTTGTTTTGTACATCATGGCATCATTGGTAGCACCTGTGTCCAACAACCTGGAGAGAGTTACGTCGTGACAGAAACATATTCTGCTAGACTGCTGTTCAAGTGTGTTGAAGACTTAAAGGCCATCCAGGCCCTTAACCTCTTCAATTTTAATGAGAAAAAGACTGAAGTGATGATGTTTGCAGGTATCACTCTGACACCCTTGTTGATATCTGTTCCTTGGCCCAGTACATCAGGCTGACTATTACAAACCAGTGTGGAAAAATTATTTTATTTCCAGTTGAGGCAGCTGGCCAAAATAAAGCCAGTTCTTTCCAGGCAGCACTTTGAGAGTGTAATCCACACCTTTGTTACCATTCTGCTGGACTACTGGAATGAACTTTGCTTGAGGGCTGGTGCTTCTTCAGTGGCTCATCTTCAGTTAGTACAGAATGCTGCTGCATGTCTTTGAACCAGCACACACAATTATAAGCATGTTTCTCCCATTTTAACCTGGAACCACTGGCCGCCTATAAATTTTAGGATCACTTTTGGAATTGCTTTAAAAGGCTCTAATTATCTCGTCCCACATTACTTCCTGTTCTCTCAGGTCGGCCGATCAGCTGCTCCTGAGTGTATCGAAAACTAAGCATAAGCTCAGAGGGCACCTTCACCGTTACAGCTCGTAAAACATTTGGAACAACTTAGCCTTGTAAAGACATTTATTAATCTTTATTCGTTTTTGTTGCATGGCTGTAGTTCCTTGTTTTCTCCAAAATCCGATGATGATGATGAGGATGATGATGATGATGATGATGATGATGATGATGATGATGAGCTGTGTCCAGCAGGGGGAAACCTTTACACAGCTCTGCAGGTTATTACTGAGTTCATAAAATCATTATGCACACATGCTTTGATGCGCACTGAAACATTAAATTATGATTAAGAGGATTAAATGTTTAATATGTGATGAAAATGAGGACAGCTAAAGAGGAAGAAGATCAACAGCAGAGGATGAGGAGATGCTGAAGCACAGGAAGGAGGTTTTGGGGGATATAAAGTGTCTCTGGCTCGGACTCTTCGGATCAGCGAGTGATCCTCCCCCTCTCTGACAGGAGGAGGAGGAGGGTGAGCTGCTGCTCTTCACTCTCAGAGATGCAGCAGAAGTCAAAGAGAATCCTCGCTGATTTCTGCTGAGCAGGAAATCTGTCTATGGCATTGATTCAGTTTCTCAGAGTTTGACTAAAAATAATCGATGAAAGTGGGTCACTGCTCATTTGATCTTCTTTACATTCCTGACACGCTTCCATTTTCACTGAAGCTGCAAAGACATTTTTATCTGAGGAGGAAACTTGAGAAGCAACAGCGTTCTCGCACTCTTTGGCTGCTGACATGAAACTTTGGAGCATCTTGGCTGCGCTCGCAGGAGTCTGAAGGTTTCCAGCACGAATTGCGGCAACGCCTCCTCACGCAGAGAAAACATGAAATGTGGCAGCAGCCTCTGCACGCTGAACGTTGGTGGCCGCAGGTTCTCCTACACTGCGGAGCTGATGAGGCGTCTCCCCCTCAGCAGACTCAGTCGACTGCTTCGCTGCGTGTCGGAGAGCGAGCTTCTTGAGCTCTGCGATGACTACGATCGTGATCGCAATGAGTTCTTCTTTGACCGCCACTCTGAGGCCTTCAGTTTCATCATGCTGTACGTGCAGCACGGGAAACTGCGCTTTGTGCCACACATGTGTGAGCTTTCCTTCTACAACGAGATGCTGTACTGGGGCCTGGAGAGCTCTGATCTGCAGCTGTGCTGCCAGCGTCTTCTGGACGACCGCATGTCTGACGCCCTCGTGCACTTCTTCCCGGAGGAGGAGCCACCACGTGGCCCTGAGATTACGCAGAATCCTTGGCTGGAGAAGATGAGGAGAACATTTGAGGAGCCCACGTCCTCGTTGGCTGCGCAGCTCCTTGCTTCAGTGTCAGTGCTGTTTGTAGTCATCTCCATGGTGATGCTATGTGCCAGCACCTTACCTGATTGGACAGCGCTGGAACAGCAAAGGTAGGACTCACACTGACACACACACTGCACTATTCAGAATCAGCCCCTGACAGACCCGGTCCAGTTCTGACGGGTACCTGCAGCAGGTAGAGAACTGGTGCAGTTCGGAGGAAAACCGGGACCAGCAGCGGATTATTGATAATTGACTGATAAGTCACAAAGTGTACATGCTCCTGTGTGTGTAAAGCTTCTTGCCACAGTGGTAGCTCTGCATGCTTGAGTTGGCTGTGAGATGTGCTACCCAACACAACCGCAGAGGGATCTGTGTCTCCAGCTGGAATCAAACCAGCAACCTTTTGCTCACCAAGCAAATGCGTTAACCATTGCGTCATTGTCAGTGTACCTAATATGAATAACTTAACTCCCCTTCTGTGTGAAACCATTGTGAATGATTGTCTGACATCTCCACCTGTGATTTGTTAATTTTCAGCAACATCTCATTGGTCTATCTCTGCTTTCTCATTTGTCCCCTCTGGCCCCTCCCTTGCAGCATCATCGAGGCGGTGTGCATTGGTTGGTTCACAGCAGAGTGCATTGTCCATTTCCTAGTGTCTCGTGATAAGTGGGACTTCATTCAGCGGCCTCTGAACATCATTGACCTTCTGGCCATCCTGCCATACTACATCTCTGTTGCCATGACGAGCCTGACGGGCGAGAACTCGCAGCTGCAGCGAGCCGGTGTGACACTGCGTGTTCTTCGCATGATGCGGATCTTCTGGGTTATCAAGCTGGCGCGTCACTTCATGGGCCTGCAGACACTTGGCCTGACGCTTCGTCGCTGCTATCGTGAGATGGTAATGCTCCTGGTCTTCGTCTGTGTTGCCATGGCGATCTTCAGTGCGCTGGCTCAGCTGCTAGAGCACGGCCTTGACCTGGAGGCTGGAAACCATGACTACGCCAGTATCCCCGCTGCCTGCTGGTGGGTCATCATATCCATGACCACAGTGGGCTACGGGGACATGTACCCGATGACGGTGGCGGGACGCATGCTCGGAGGCCTCTGCGTGGTGAGCGGCATCGTCCTGCTGGCGCTGCCCATCACCTTCATCTATCACAGCTTTGTCCAGTGCTACCACGAGCTGAAGATGCGTTCAGCTCGCTGTGGCCGCAGTCTGTCGGGCGAATTCATCAACTGACCGTCATCCTGCTGCTGAGGAGGGGCGCTGCCATCAGCTCCATCACAATGAGAAGGATACAATCGATCGGACCGATCAAAAAGCAACTTGAGTTTTCCCCTGACGCCTCCATCAGAGTGAGTGTGTGTGATTGGCTGAATACAGGGTGTAGTGAAACATAACCTAACCCTCCATTTGCTGTTTTCAAGTCCAAACAGGACTCAGGTGACTTTACTTTGATAGTTTCTCATCCTGATTCGATCTCACAGACAGTCAGGTTCTGTTAGGTTGCTCAGAAGAGTCGGGGAATAATGCGCTCACACAGTGAAATGGTGGTGAGATAAACTCACACCATGCAATGCCCCCTCAGGTTAGGCATGAGAGGCAACCCGGCGGTCTGTGGCATAATTGAACCCCTCCTTTGTTTCCATGATGACCATAGAGCCAGTCAGCTGAAGTGTTGAAAGCATTTGGTTTGAATGTCCGGATGGAGAAGCGGGCGGAGTGTGAAGTATCTGACTACTTCTTCTTCTGTGTGAAATGCTGCAGGGTTTGAACCAAAGTACACTTATACAGGCGACCCCTTTAACCTTTGACCTTTACTTCAGAGATGTCAAACTCTCCATTTAGGAGAGTGTTTAAAAGGCTCATGTGTTTATGAACTCTGACCTCTGTTGCCTGATTTCGATCAGAAAACCACATCAGCTCATTAAAGGTTAAACCTGAAAACCTCACTGACTCCACCTGTCCATCATTTAAACATCGTCTCAGTGTTGCACAAAATACAATAACAATGAAATCAGGTTTTCACATTAGAGTTACAATGGGATTCACACAAAACACCTGACATTAAAGCTCCTCCCACTGTGTCACAGGTGGAGTCCATGTCAGAAGGTCAGACAAAAGGCTGAAACATAAAAAAAAACCTCTTCATATATTTTACAGGTGAGACTCTGAGAAGATGCTGAAGGTTTCAGCTAAATAAAGACGAAGAACGAAGTAACCTGGAAACACCTGAGTGATGAGAAAGTCCACACTCAGAGCTTCTGACAAACTGTGAGAGCAACAGACCGTGGGCCTCGTGAGACCCAAGATTTTTACTATCCGGCTGAGCCGTCCTCTGGGGACACACACACACACCCACACGCTGTGAGGGTGTGTGTGTGTGTCTGACGGGTTCTCCTGGCGTGTTCTCAGAGTGAGAGCTAATCAGTAACATGGCAGCTGAACAGCCGAGACCATCTCATTTGTGAACTTTTCTCAGCAAATGTTTGTTTGTGTTCTTTGTGTGTGACGTCACACATCACGTTAGTTTGATGTTTTTAAATCCAAGCATGCACATGCCAAGTGGCGTGCTGATGGTGATTAGTTGATTCTGATTGGGCTGAGATCTCCTCGGTGCCTGAAGCTGACCTTGGATCAGCTCCTCTCTTTGAGTTTAAAAAAACTCTTTCTAAATCATCTGTTAACAAACCGAGCGAGCTGGAAGTAGACGAGAGCAGCGAGGAGGCGGGAAGGTCGTCACAATAAAGCGAGTTTGTGATGAATCACGCGTGGTTCATCGCCTCTTGCCGTGTGACTCCAAATCTTAAATCAGAGAAAACATTCACGGAGTGTGTGAGTTCTCACAGGAACGCAGCGTGTCGAGCATCTCTGAAGGACGTGGCTGATCAGAGACAGGAGCAGAGTTCAGCTTATTATTAGCCGGGTCTGCAGATAGAGACGAGGCACAGGAACCTTTCAGTCTTTTGTTTTGCAGAAACATCAGCAAATGTAAAATGATTCTGTGGGGAGAATAAACACCAGCATCACCCAGTCTTCAGGAATAACTTCCTGCAGATTTTTTATCCAGTCTGTGGTAACCCCTTCAGTTTCTCATGAATGGATATAGTATCTGAGACAGCAAACAGCCAGCTGTTCATCTGCATCTAAAGGTCAAAGGTCACTCTTTGAGAATGCCCACATGTTGGACAGAGAAGACAGATGGAGTGAAGGAAGCATGTCCACTGTGAACAACCATCTTTGAACAGAGGGTGGGGCTTACGACACCAACTGTCTGCCATCTATAATCCAGTCTGAGATGGTAAATGGCAAATGGCCTGCATTTGTATAGCGCTTTACTCAGTCCCTAAGGACCCCAAAGCGCTTTACACTACATTCAGTCATTCACAGACACATTCACACACTGGCAATGGCAAGCTACATTGTAGCCACAGCTGCCCTGGGGCGCAATGACAGAGGCGAGAGATCAGAAGCCATAAGAAGATCACCTGTAACCTTCACTAAAGCTGTTTCTGTGCTGTGATGGGCTCTGAAACCTGATGGAAACTCCTCAAATAAACCCAGCTGTTTTAGAACTACTACTCTCAGTGTTCTTGTTCAATTTTGGTTGGAGAGACAAAACCTGCAGCTCAGAATCAGCGCAAAAAGACGTAATCACAGCGCCGACCGGACGCATCAGGATCGCTAAGCTCCGACAGCGTGTCCGTCTACGGGCCGTCGGGTGAGAAAGCCTAGAAAGACAAAGCTGATTCTGATGCGTGGGGTCCGTTCTGTGTTTACGTCTTTGTGTGGAATCCGTGTACCTGCTCTCATTTGCTGTTTGGTTGTTGTTGAAATGGTTTGGTGAGCTTTAATCTGAGAATCTGGCATTTCTGGCAAAACACAGTTATATTTAAAAGTCGATTCAGGATTTAATGAATTGATATCGCTTTATTCAAGCTACTCACCTCCCACTTCCACCTGCACTTTCAACTGGACCACGGCCAATCAGAGAGGTCCCGCCCCTTACTATCTCTGATTGGTTTAGTCCACGATAGGGGCATAATGTGTGTCTGTTGTTGACCACAGGGAAGGTTGCAGATTTTTTGTTTTTTGCTACCGGAACATTTGGTCGCACAGGTGCAACCAAATATCTTTTTTTAGTCGCACCACTGAAAAATTTGGTCGCATTTGTGACCAAATTGGTCGCACTCTAGAGCCCTGAGGAGGCGTGCTGACCTGGACGGGACACTTCATTGTTATTCCTGTGTACTGCCTCACTGCCTACTGGAGATCACCATCTGATGGACCAACAGAACCGCATCAGAGAGATTCTGAGACCATCAAACCCTCCCCCCTTCACCCTCCATCGCTTGGCTGCACTTAGAAAGCCTGAAAAAGTCCAACATTCACCAAGAACAGATCCGAGTTCTGCTTGATAGAACAAACCTGGTCTACAGTGAACCAACACACCTGAAAAAACCCGATGGTTTCATTGCAGCCACCTTAATAAAAATTCTAATAAATACAAAGCAATTATAATTCAAATCAAAGCATGAATTAATTTAAAACCTTCATTAAATGCTCTTGTTTGGTGAAGAGCTGCCAAAAAATAAAACCACAAAAACAAAATTAAAATAAGATCAACCTCTCTGCTGAACTTTGACCTCAATCAGCTTATTGAATGAAAGTAAGTTTGTCAATTAGACCTAGAAGCAGCTGTGAACGATAAAATTGATGTTTTTTTACTAGACGCACAGTGATTTCAGTGAAGCAGCTGCAGTGAGTGTAGCATGCTCATAGGTTTGGAGATATGACTCAGTGAGCACACTCAGTGAGCACGCTTAGTGAGTTCAGCTGCTCTCTGCGGAACAGCAGCTTCTATTTTCAGTCATTTTCATCCACAGAACTGCAGCCTCGAATCTCTGCAGCTCAGAGTCACGAAGATTCCCACAGGACTGGAAAACGGTCCAAAAGCCCGGAGAGGCTGGAGAGCCTCAGGTGTCGCTCACTTCACACCTCCTTTGAGGGATTCGGCCCTCAGGAGGGGTCAGGGGTCATTAGAAAGAACCAAACGTCATCACCATCATCATCGGGACAGTGCAGGGCTAAATAAAGCCTGAGCCCACCCGGAGGTTAAATGGGCTAACTGAGCTCAGGTGTGTCTGGAGTTGAGCCAAGAGTTTCCCCTCAAATAAAAACTGATGATGTCACACACGGAGGCGATGAACATGTCTGATTCATTCAACACGCTTTTAATCTGACGACCTTCACATCTGCTCAGACACACACATCCTGCTTTCAGTTTGGACACGCAGGTTTCTATTCACACACACCTTTGAAAGACACACACACATTTTCTACTCATCTTTTATTTGGTGAGATTCTGAAAGGTTCTGAAATAGAGTTCATTAGAAATATTGATCAGGAGGAGATTTTCAAAATAAAATGAGGAGGATTTTTTAAAATGTTACACACATTTGTTCTTCCAAAGCTGCTGCGTGCCATAGTTCTCCCTCTGTTGCCATGGAGATGGTGACAGGATGCTTGAAGCAAGATGTCAGGGTAAGAGATCACACACACACACACACACACACACACACACACACACACACACACACACACACAAGCCCTTTCAGCTATCTTAGTGAGGACCTTCATTGACATAATGGTTTCCCTAGCCCCTTACCCTAATCCTAACCATTAAAATGAATGTCTAACCCTTACCCTATACCTAACCATAATCTAATTGTAACCCTGACACCACATTTTGAGCCTCAAAAAGGACCGGTGTGTGTGTCCTCACAAGTGACTGCTGGTTCACACAAGTATAGTAGAATGCAGATTTCAGTGCTCAGAAAGATAGCTAGACAGGAACACACACACACACTTTATGTTTGTGTTATTGTTTTTTCAAAATGGTAAATGGTAAATGGCCTGCATTTGTATAGCGCTTTTCTAGTCCGTCAAAACTGCAGCTGATCCTCACAGCTGACCATCGGTAACCATGACAACAGAAAGCACCAGGCCACTGTTTCCTTGGCAACAGCAAGGCAAAGGCCTCAAATAAGTGATATGTGACATATTACCATGACAGCCTGACAGGAAGTTAATCGTGGCCATGAAAAACATTAGTAGGCAGCTCTGATTGGCTGTTGTCATGGTTACGCTACAGGGTGTCAAAACATACATGCCACTTACATACATGTCAGTTCTTTCCCAAATTTAGCAACCCATTCATCCATTAGGGCCTCAAGTAAAAACAAAGAAACAAATTTATCCGCTCTTTGGGGTTCCGAGTGTTTCAAATAATTCATAATTATACGATCAATAAACTCCTCTATCACCTAATTTCTGTTCCAGTCATGTGATCATTTCGGTGGTCTTAAAGTCTGACTGAAAATAAACACAAGAACATAAGGAGCAGTGAGGCAAAACAACAACAACAACACTTTTAAAACTGAGGGGAAGAGATCACAACTTCAGTTTTTGCAGTTTCAAGACTTCCTGCAGAGTTTTTCAGATTTCCTATCTAGTTTGCAGAGCTCATTCTTCGTTTGGACTCCTTTGTGGTTATAAACCTGGCTGCTGATGAGGCTGGAAACCAGCGGCTGAACAACAGCAGCACGTTTAAGCTTGATCAGCTGTTGTTAGAATTTATTTAATATTACTTTCTACTCGAGGATCTTTTTCTACAGCTGACGGCTGGTAACTGTGCAGGGGCGGATCTAGCAAAGTTTAGCCAGGGGGGCCGATAGGGCATTAACAGGGAAAAGGGGGCACAAAGACATACTTTTCTTTCTTATTCTCATTTAAAATGTCGAGCTTTTAATAAATAATTATCTGACACCCAAAGTTTTAATCTGATGTAAAATGAATAGAAGTCCATTACTGTATATAGTAACTATTAAGTCTAATATATATATATATATATATACCCTAGTAAGCTATAGTACTTTTTCCTTTGGGAAGGTACCATCTGTGCAGTCTGCAATTTTGTTGAAGAAAGATGTTGAATCTATTTAATATTTCTTGAAAAATAATTGATTTCTGTGCATTTTCTGTGCACTGCATCACATTAAGGTTGATTACGTTGATTAAGCATCATGAGGTGGAGCGTGAGGGGTGGTTCCCCATTTTTTATTTATTTATTTTTGTTGTTGCTGGGAGTTGGAACCCTATTAGTTAGGTTGCTTAATATTTATGCTAAGTACTCTTTAAAATACCAGAATAGGGAGGATGGTGTAGGTTTAAGTTTATTAGATTGATCAGTATTGCTGAACTATGAAATTTTTTTTTTTTTGCATACAGGTATAACAGAATAGCTTTAGTGTAGTTGTTGTTTTAAACTTGAGTGTGAACTTACACAAAATGCAGCAAGATATTTAAAAAACAGTTTTGTTGATTAAAAAACACTATATCGGATTCATATCGGTATCGGCAGATATCCAAATTTATGATATCGGTATCGGACATAAAAAAGTAGTATCGTGCCATCTCTAGTATATATTTTGAAATATTTTGTCGCTTTTCTAAATAAGATAAGATAAGATAAGATAAGATAAGATAAGATAAGATAAGATAACCTTTATTAGTCCCACACGTGGGAAATTTGTTTTGTCACAGCAGGAAATGGACAGTGCAAAAGTTATGAGGCAAAAATTAGAATACAATAAGAATAAATACAGTACACAACTGTACAGAATAGAATAAAATAATATACTATATACAGTAGAATAAAATAAAATAAATATACAATAAGATAAAAATAGAATACAAATACAAATACTATATACAACTGAGTAAAAATACAACGATGACAGAAAGGATTATTGCATATGTATGGATGTGTGTGCTTGATCAGTTAAAGTCTTTATTATGGAGTCTGACAGCAGTGGGGAGGAAAGACCTGCGAAATCTCTCCGTCCCACACCGTGGGTGCCGCAGTCTCCCACTGAAGGAGCTGCTCAGTGCTGTCACAGTCTGCTGCATGGGGTGGGAGATGTTGTCCATCAGGGATGACAGCTTAGCCGCCGTTCTCCTGTCACTCACCACCTCCACTGGGTCCAGAGGGCATCCTAGAACAGAGCTGGCCCTTCGGATCAGCCTGTTCAGTCTCTTCCTGTCCCCAGCAGAGATGCTGCCGCCCCAGCAGACCACGCCATAAAAGATAGCAGAAGCCACAACAGAGTCATAGAATTTCTTCAGGAGTGGGCCCTCCACTCCAAACGACCTGAGTCTCCGCAGCAGGTACAGCCTGCTCTGCCCTTTCCTGTAGAGGGCGTCTGAGTTATGAGTCCAGTCCAGTCTATTGTTCAGATGAACACCAAGGTACCTGTAGCTGTCCACAGCCTCAATGTCCATACCTTGGATGTTCAGTGGTTGCAGTGGAGAATGCTTGTGCCTGCGGAAGTCTACCACCAGTTCCTTGGTTTTACTGGCGTTGATCTGGAGGTAGTTCAGCTGGCACCAGTCCACAAAGTCTTGGGTCAGACCTCTGTACTCCTTGTCGTCCCCATCAGTGATGAGGCCGACTATTGCAGAGTCATCAGAGAACTTCTGCAGGAAGCACTGGGTGGAATTGTGGGAGAAGTCTGCAGTGTAGATGGTGAAGAGGAACGGAGCCAGAACCGTTCCCTGTGGGGCCCCCGTACTGCAGACGACCCTGTCCGACACACAGCCCTGAGTCCTCACATACTGTGGTCGGTCGGTGAGGTAGTCCAGGATCCAGGTAGTGAGGTGATGGTCCACTCCAGAGTTCACCAGCTTGTCCTTTAGAACCGAGGGAAGAATAGTGTTGAAGGCACTGGAGAAATCAAAGAACATGATTCTCACAGTGCTTCCAGCGGTCTCCAGGTGAGCGAGGGAACGATGTAGGAGGTGAATGACGGCATCATCCGCTCCAATGCCAGGCTGGTAGGCAAACTGAAGTGGGTCCAGTGATGAGCTTATTAGGCGCCGAAGCTGAGCCAGGACCAACCGCTCCAGGGTCTTCATCAGGTGGGATGTCAGAGCCACCGGCCTGTAGCTGTTGAGGTCTTTGGGGCGTGAAGTCTTTGGCACTGGTACAACACAGGATGTTTTCCAGAGCTGTGGGACTCTTCCCAACCTCAGGCTCAGGTTGAAGAGGTGCTCCATCACCCCACACAGTTGGTCCGCGCAGGACCTGACGACCCTCGAGCTGATGCCATCTGGACCCGCTGCCTTCTTGCCATTAATCCTCCTCAGTTCCCTCCTAACCTGGGTGGTTGAGAGAGACAGGCTGGAGCCTTGTGTTGAGTGTGTATTGGATGCTGCAGTTGGGGGTGGGGGGGAGTGAGCAGGGTGAATAGAGGAGGTGTGAAGTGTCTGAGGTGGAACAGCAGCAGTGGGGGTGGGTGAGTCTGCAGCCGATGTTGTAGACTGCCTCATGGTTGAATCAAATCTGTTGAAGAAATGATTCAGTTCATTTGCCCACCTCACATCCCTCCCAGGCAGAGAGTTCTGCTGTTTGTGGCCCGAGATGGTTCTGAGGCCTCTCCAGACTTCACCAACGTTGTTTTGTTGAAGCTGGTTCTCCAAATTAACTTCTAGTTCCTTAGTGGAATATTCGCTTCTATTCTATTCTCTCGCTCTCTGCGCGGTTGTGTAAAACCTTTTCAGTGCTCAGTATAAATTAACAGTTGGTGCGTTAACGCAGATTTCAGGCGTTTGTTGTTGCAGTTCTCTTCTCCTCTAGCAGGTGTCACTGATTCACTCTGTCCCCTGTTGCACCACAGAAGAAGAGGAAGTGCGTTAACAGCGGAAGAAAAGGAAGTTCGGCTCTCAACTCAAAGTTAAAACATTATCGATTAGAGATCGGAGCGGGAGAAGGATCTATTGGTCAGTGATCGGAGGTGAGTTTCGGGAGGAGCTCGCTTCTGCTTTTATACGTTGTGTCTCTTCCTTAGCTTTTCCGTGCTAACATTTAGCATCAGGAACTTCCTGTTTGTCGATACCAAAACTGAGTAATAGACCAGTCAATAATATGATGGCAAACTGACGAATGGTGGGCAATAATCGATGCTCTGCGGATTGACGTGGGTTGATAATCGATTAATTAGGAATTACAGGTCAGCCTGAGCTGAACTCAGTAACTGATCAATTACTCATCACCGGAACTCATCACTGATCAATAAGACCAGACAGGGAATAGTTTGCCAGTTTATTAAACTTCAGTGTGATTGGACTGTGATCAATAAAACCCCTATCAGTGCAGTGTGAAAAGACCTGATCAATAAACTTTAACCCGAATCCAATCAGACCGATTGGAGGGTCACATCTGCTGTCTTCAGCCCGCCCTGTGAAACAAGTAACGACGAAGACGTCGTTTCTCAAAAAAGCTCCAATTTATTCGTTAGATTAAACACAAGAAGTAACACATCCGAATCATTTATTTATTGTAGAAGAAGAGCATTATGGGCAAGGGCTAAGTATGGATGGAGAGCGGCGTTATTTATGCTGAAATAAAGAAGATGTATAACAGAGCGCTCACTGTGAACGATTGAACTGATGACTGCGAGCATTTTAAAACTGACCTTACAGCTGCTACAAAAACATTTTAATAAACGATGTTAAAATAGAAAAGTCCACGTCCGCCTGCAGCCTCGCTCGGCTCTGCTCGTCAGGCCTGAAAGCGTCTGATTGGCTGCTCTGCCCTCATTGCATCCACGACCCGTTCAGCTGCGATAAGTCTGCTAACTGTACGTTAATGGTAACAGATGGCCAATGTGATTATGGGGTCACTGCTAACAGTTAAACAGCTAATGCTAACATGTACGCCGACCAAGTTAACGTTTGTGTGACTGTTTAATACTTCAGTGTTGTTGAAACGGGAGCTTTACTGACATCTGAACTTCCTCTTAAAGTGTTGTTCAGTGTGACGAACTGTGTCGACTTCAGCTGTTAGTGGGTGGGAGCTGTGTGTGACACTGGTATTGATTTCACTGCGTGTTGTGCTCGTATAACTATGCATGTGACAAATAAAGAATCTTGATACTGTTGTAAACCTTTATTCTGAAAGCATCTAACTTCCCGTTAAGCCAAAATATCTCTGACCCCTGACCTTAACCACTTACGTCTGAAAACTCGTCACCTGACTGTCAGCTGTCCACACAGCCTGGACCAGGGGTCCGTTCTTCGTACCTCGCTAAGTAAGTTAGCTGGATTTGATTGTTGACGATTTCGCGTGATCTTGGATCGTTCGGTTCTCCGAAGCTCATCCGGGACTTGCTGTCATAGCAACAGATCCGTAAGCGTAAACCTGCTTGGGAGCAGGCTTACTTTATGTAAACAGGATTAGATCGCGCCCACTCAGGTATATCCGCTTCATTTATACATATGATCAATGTAACTAAAGATAATGCAGTACTTGATCCTTTTATTGATTTCATACAGATACATACTATTAATCATTCTATGTCATGTATTTGATTATTTCAGATGTAATTCATATTTTAGAGTAGTAATAGTAAATTACTTCATGTAATCAAGATGAGAGACCACGGCTATAAAAGCGAAGGTGGATTTGGGAAGCCTGTCGCAGCCATGTCCTGTCCGTATACGCGAGCCACCCATTGCGGAAGGTGCAAGATTGATAAGGAGAGTTTTCAGAATTCAGCGTATATTGCGGGACAGACAGGATCCTTTAGCTCAGCGCGACAGTGTGCTCATAGAGAGATATCGATTTTCCCTTGAGGGTATTATTCACTTAACCAACTTGTTGACGAAGGGGTGCAGGACCACCACCTGTCTTTTTTTGCTCTGCCCTTGGTTGCTGTTATAAACAAACAGATTATTTCAGGGTCTCTTTGCAAGAGACTAAAAGCAATATAAGTGATAAATATTACCATTCTGTAGAATATTCTTATATTTCACTTTTACTTGTTCCCATGTTCTAGTGGGTCCTGTTGTGGCTCTAATGTGAAAGAGGATATAATGTAATATAATATAATATAATATAATATAATGTAATATAATATTGGATAATATGGTGTGATATGATAAATCTACCCTACCGCCTACTGGTGTTGGCCAGAGGGGCCGATGGCGCGATATGGCAGCCTGGCTTCTGTCAGTCTGCCCCAGGGCAGCTGTGGCTACAACTGTAGCTGCCTCCACCAGTGTGTGAATGTGAGAGTGACTGGATAGTGGCATTGTAAATCGCTTTGGGTGCCTTGAAAAGCGCTATATAAATCCACTCCATTATTATTGTTATTATTAAATTACTTACGAGTTTGATTTGTCAGCAACTTTCTGCCAGCCCTCTCTCCTTGCTTTTGCAGCCTTTGCAGTGTTCCCTTGCGTTTTAATTAAACTCTGAAACTCCTGAAATCCCTCAATCAAGAGTTCTTGCTCTGCTGCTGAAAAATACTGAGCGCGCTCCTTCGACATTTTCGCCGACCAATCAAAGGGTTGCCGATCAATGTTTCTACTATCGATGCGTAGCCCCTGTTAAGCCACCCAGTGATCTCACATTACTTCATCCAGCTATACTAATCGTCAACAACAGGTGTGTTCGGAGAACCGGAATAGCGAGCTCAAAGTTAGCGCGATGATTTGATCTTGGATGTAGTAAGCGAGGTACGAAGAACGGACCCCAGGTGAATAGCAGTGATGGCACATCTGTGCGTGGGTCAGTGTGGCGCTCTGACTGATGATGTTAAATTTTTTGATGTAACCTGACAGTCACATGTCGCATCTGCAGTGAGCTCCTTACATGAACCTATTTTCTGTTTGAGTAAACTATGACAGACTCTGTTTCCTGTTTTCTCAGAACTTCAGCGCATCACTTCCTGTTTGGTTATAGTGTGTGGATTCTTTCTCAGATGTATTACTATCGCTATGAGAATGCTGAGATCAACTGCTGCTACAAATACCTGATGTTCAGCTACAATATTATCTTCTGGGTGAGTTTCACACATCTATCACCTGTTCCTCTTGTCTGACCTCAATGGCATGATGCCGTTTGTTTTCCATGACAAAAAGATAAAAAAAAAAAAAATGAAGTAGTAGAAGGTACATGAGTATGGGAGACCATTGCCCCCTGCTGGCAGCATGCAGATACAGCAGAGGTTCTGCACACACCAGAACAGAACAATAACAAGAGAACAGAGCTAAAGAGATTTCCTGTGTCTGTGCTGTTTCCTGTACAGACTTTCACTGAGCTAAACTAGACACTCTGTTTCCTGTCTGCCCATGGGTGACAGGAAGTGAGGTCACTCGCTTCCTGTTTAGAGGAAGTGTGGGGTTAACAGATGAGATTGTGTGAGGTTCAGTCTGTCCAACACTTCTTGTCTGTGACATGTTTATATGAGTTTGGCTGACTGCAGCAGACCAACCAATCAGACACTGTGTGGTCACATGTAAAACATCTGGAATTAATTCAGCAGGGTGGGATCGGTCTAAACGTTGGTCAGTTGAGTCTTGTTTCCGTGGCTCTGTTTAATTGCTGGTGTGTCTGTGTTGCAGCTGGCTGGCATTGCCTTCATTGCAGCAGGTTTCTGGGCATGGAGTGAGAAGGTGAGTGACGCTGAGGGGTGTGGTCTCAGTCTTTGTCTTGCTGAGAGCAAGTGTAAGTCTCGCGATGAGTCATCAACAGAGATGGGCAGTAACGCGTTACAAGTAACGTTACAAGTTACAAGTAACGCGTTACTGTAATCTGATTACTTTTTTCAAGTAACGAGTAAAGTAAGGGATTACTATTGCAAAATCGGTAATTAGATTACCGTTACTTTCCCGTAGGAACGCTGCGTTACTGCGTTACTAAAACCGTGATTTTTTTGCGAGAATGTCTCACGACAGTGACGTAAGCGAGTGCGACGTTCGTGACAACAGCTGTGTGCAGATCAACAATGGATCATATATCGAGTGCGGAGAGAGTATGAGCGTGCAGCGTTTAAAGCATGGAAGTACTGACCTTACTTTGAGTTTGATCCCATAAAAAGTGACAAAAACATTAGTGTCCACTGTGCGTGGGAAGAAAACTTTTTACAGTGAAAAAAACCCCTAAACTTCCAAGCAAGCACCGAGTGCGCAACGAGGTAATGGGAAACTCGCGGATTCTTCCACTGACCGCGGCACACCTGCACCAGGGTAAACCTCCGCCTACCCCACTCCTGCTTTACAGGTGAAAATAGAGCAACAGGACCGCTGAGTCTGTGACTTTATTTATTTTCTGCTGTGTTTTACTTGCATCTATTTGAAAGACTGAGTGTAAACACACAAAATATTTTATTTTATGTGCTGGAATGTGCAGAAAATAGGTTTAAATGTTAAACTAATTTATTCAAGTCAGAGAATGTTGCAGATAATTTAATGTTTGCTTGATGCATAAAGTTAAAAGATTAAAACTAATAAAACAAGTTAAAAAAAGAGACTTTTCCATTTGATTACATTTTGTATGATGGATTATGCAGAAAAAGTAGAATGGGGCTGAAAGATCTATCGCTTTATCACCTGTTCAGGTTGTAAATCGTGTTTTTAAAAAGTAACTAAGTAACTAAGTAATTAATTACTTTTGAAAATAAGTAATCAGTAAAGTAACAGGATTACTTTTTTGGGGGAGTAATCAGTAATTAGTTACTGATTACTTTTTTCAAGTAACTTGACCAACACTGGTCATCAACACATGAAAACTTTAAGTCTAGGCTGTTTCTACTGAAATGACTTAGACCACAGTTTGTTTTCTCAAACTGCAAGCTTTTAGATGACAATGCGAAGAACAGCTGATCAACGGCTTTGACTTTTAGGTGTCGGGGGTTGGTTTTGCCTGTTTCCACGCCGACCAATCCTGTAATAACAGGTGACTCCATCTAGATCAGGGGTGGGGAACTCCAGGCCTCAAGGCTCAGTGTCCTGCAGGTTTAGACGTGTCTGCTGATTCAAATGGTTAAATGACCTCCTCAACATGTCTTGAAATTCTCCAGAACCCTGGTAATGAATTCGTCATTTGATTCAGGTGCGTTGACTGAAGGTGATGTCTAAAACCTGCAGGACACCGGCCCTCGAGGCCCTGATTTACAGCCATCTTCACAAACATTTTCCTGCTGTGACCAAAACTCGGCCGGAGCACCAAATTTGATTCATAGTTTGGGGAAAAACAAAAAACGATTTCACCACGGTCAGCTGAAACCACTTTGCTGTGATGGTTGCTGCAGACTACATGAGGCTTTCTCTGCTGGTTCACAGGGAGTGCTGATGGACCTAACCCAGGTAACCCGGGTGCACGGGTTCGACCCAGTTTGGTTGGTTCTGGCAGTTGGTGGCATCACCTTCGTCCTGGGGTTTGCTGGCTGCGTGGGAGCGCTGAGGGAAAACATCTGTCTGCTGAAGTTTGTACGTGAACACATTTTAAGCTGGAAACTTCCTGCTGTGCATCAGATTTTCAATGTTGAAATGTTCTGTGTGGTTCTTGTGATCAGTTCTCAGGTGTGATTGGCTTGATCTTCTTCCTGGAGCTGACGGCGGCAGTGCTGGTGGTGGTTTTCCAAAGTCAGGTCAGAGCATGGATCAACGAGTTCTTCCTGGCAAACATCAAGGGGTACAGAGACGACATCGACCTGCAGAACCTCATCGACTCTGTGCAGAGGATGGTAAAACATCTGTTCCCTTTAGTACCGGGGAAAAAAACCTTGAGAACTATTTCTTTATAGAGGAACTTTCAGCTTTTAGTTCTTTGGGGTCTTACCTTTGGAACTATTCTCACACAGAACGCCTGCTGTGGCGCTCAGACCCCGCAGGACTGGAACCAGAACGTGTACTTCAGCTGCGACGAGAATAACCGTAGCAGAGAGAAGTGCGGCGTTCCGTTCTCCTGCTGCATCCAAGATCCTGCTGTGAGTTGATCAATAATCAGTTCTGATCGGTGCAGGCAATCAAACCGTTAACCTGCCATCTGTTTCAGGACTTGGTGATGAACACTCAGTGTGGCTATGACGTGAGGCGCAACCAGGTGAGGTCACTTCCTGTGGTGTCATTTAACACCTGCTGGACAGGTGAGCAGATATAACATGAGGCCGATGTGGCATCCCAGCTGCTGACAGAGGAATAGACTTGTATAAATAAGTTGCATGTTCCATTGAGAACCTCACAGCCTAACGTTCTCTGATGTTCTCGGGTTCCTGTGCAGTCAGAGTGGAGTAAGCATATCTACACCAAAGGCTGCATTGCGGCGTTGGAGGACTGGTTGCCGAGAAATCTGTACACGGTGGCCATCGTCTTCGTAGTCATCTCCCTGCTGCAGGTAAGCAAACATCTTTTACTCTGTGAGAAGGCTCAGGGTTTTATCAGCGTCAGAACTTTGACCTGATAAGTTCCCACTGCTGGAGGCTTCCTGAACAACTTTCACATCCTTTGGAGGTTTGCAGCAGGCGATTCATTCACCTGGCTGTTTTTCTCGACGTTCTGAAGTGTCACAGATGGCTTTCAGGTAGATTGGCGAGATCCAAACGGCCCCAAAACACAAATTGCTGTTTGTGCGAATATCCACATATGTGTGGTTCAGGTGTCTGACAGAGCAACCCAACCCTCATAAACTCCTATTTTATTCACAAAAGAACAGAAAACCATCAAACTGAGAAAATCATTTCACCGTTTCGACAATATCTGGTCTGTGAGCTGAGCAGTCTCTCTCGCTCTGCTTCGTCCTGTTGTTGGTATAAAAGCTCTGGACTGCAGTCGGGCAGGTTCAGCAGCCGGACTCTTCTTCTGCAGAGCCGTGCTGCTTGAATAGATGCAGTTTAGCATGGTCCTGATCGGACATGAAGGCCTTCCTGAAGAACACATCTGGACAGAGCAGATGTGGCTCTAGAACCGGTTTGTACTTTTCTGCACTGATGGAGCCTTTCCAGATGTGCAGGGTGACTGGTTTCCATCTCAGAATTATGTCGGTTTTTAACGCAGTGTTGCCTGAGGATCAGTCATCAGCCTCATCCCTCCAGGGAGGCCTCCAGGGTATTTTGATGAAGTCATGTTCTGTAGATGATTAGATGTTCACAGTGATGTGTAGTTTTCACAGTGGGCAAGCTCTGCCTCTCTAATATGCTCTTTACGTAACTTTCTTACTTTAAATGAAAAGAAGACAGAAATTATTGTTTTTGATAGAAATATGCCTCTGGGACAACTGACTGGCACATTCGGGCCTGTTGCTAACCACCTCACTGATGCTGCTAGGAATCTTGGAGTTTTCATGGATAGCTCCTTCAAACTAGATAAACAGGTCTCTACTGTAAATGGTAAATGGCCTGTATTTATATAGCGCTTTACTAGTCCCTAAGGACCCCAAAGCGCTTTACATATCCAGTCATCCACCCATTCACACACACATTCACACACTGGTGATGGCAAGCTACATTGTAGCCACAGCCACCCTGGGGCGCACTGACAGAGGTGAGGCTGCCGGACACTGGCGCCACCGGGCCCTCTGACCACCACCAGTAGGCAGTGGGTGAAGTGTCTTGCCCAAGGACACAACGACCGAGACTGTCCAAGCCGGGGCTCGAACCGGCAACCTTCCGATTACAAGGCGAACTCCCAACTCTTGAGCCACGATCGCTTACTGTGGTAAAAACCAGCTTTCACCAACTACGCCTAATTTCTAAGGCTAAACCTTACATACCTCACAAAGATCTGGAGAAACTCATTCATGCTTTCATCACTTCAAGACTGGATTATTGTAATTCTCTCTACTTGGGCCTACAATCTTCTCTTCTTCAGCGTTTGCAGCTGGTCCAAAATGCCGCAGCACGTCTCTTGACTGGCACTAGAAAGTACGATTCTATCACCCCTGTTCTGGCAAATTTACACTGGCTTCCTATTAAATACCAAATTGATTTTAAAATTTTATTGTTTACTTATAAAATTCTAAACAATATGGCACCTGACTACCTAGCTGATCTCCTCTGTCTGTATAGCCCTCAGAGAGCACTAAGATCATCGGGCCAACTGCTCTTAGTGCAACCTAGGTCTCGGCTGAAGACCAGAGGAGACCGTGCCTTTGCCGTTGCTGCACCCAGGTTATGGAATACTCTTCCTCTTCATATTCGCGCATCAGATTCCATTCAGTCTTTTAAATCACGTTTAAAAACGTATTTGTTTAACCTGGCATTCAAGGCGAATTAGGGTAATTTACATCTGGCTTTGCATTTAGATTATGTAATTATTTTATATTTTATTTATATCTGTAATTTATATTTTATATTGTGATTTTTTTTTTTTTATCTGTATCATGATTTTACTGGAAAGCACTTTGGTGTACTTCGGTCTTTAAAAATGTGCTATATAAATAAATTTTGATTGATTGATATACCCGATCATGTGACCCACCTGCTGAAAATTATCATGATTATCTGTTAAATGTTCCTCCAGCTGTTTCTCTTTAGAACTTTTTAAAGATGTGTGGCTTCCATCAAATTCAGAACAAGCTCGTGTTGGTCTAAAAGCTGAAATTGTTCTCTCAGTTAACTCAGGACTTTTGGACTTTAGAAAGTCGTGGTCAGGTGAGTGCGATTCTACCTGCAGGGATTTAGATAAAGAAGAAGAAGAACAGGTGGAAATGTGGCTTCTCCAGTGGTTCCAGCTGTCAGGTGTGTGTGTTAGGTGCTTGTAATGACCTGAGCCCACCTCTGCTGTCACAGCTAAACGATCCCACAGAGTCCACTCAGCCGTCTCTGCTCTCACCTGCTCACTCTGTTAGATTCACTCCTCATCAGGTGTATTTCTTTACAACACCTGTGTTTATAATCTGTTATAAACTCACCTGCACAACTTGTGCTTTCATCAGCTCATCTGAACTCTGGTGGTACTTTGAAGTAGTGCTATCTGTGTACCTGTCTGCCTGAGTACTTACTGGCTGATGTGTCTCTGAGCAGATGGTGGGGATCTACCTGGCCAGGAATCTGATCGCCGACATCGAGAAGGTTAAATTCAGCTACTGAAGCCTGCAAGGGGAGGGTGGGGAGCTTACACCAGGTGTTACAGGACCAACTTTCTTCAGATGTGCCTTCTTCTTCCTCTTCCTCCTCTGATGTCATTGCCATCGTAACTGAAACAAGGCATTCTGTTGTAAACTGGGAACGTACAACAGCACGGAAGCCACTTTCTGTTTGTGTATTTTGTTTTGTTTTTTTGCTTGTTCGGGGTCATGTGACGAAGTTCCACCCTAGGCTGCTTCGATGAATGTTTAGAAACCAATGTGACCTTTGACCTACCGACTTTACCGCTTAGTGCTTCCTAGAACAGAGTTCAGGTTCTCTGCGGGCGGTCCGAGGATCACCAGTACTTAACCTCCATCAATCGGCTGATAATTTTCTGAATAAACAACTTCCGGTCTGTGACATCAAATGTGATGTCATCACAGAAGGCTGAAGACAAACCTGGGTAGTACCACAAAAGAAGAAGCCTTAAATTCAAACTGTTCCTGTAAAGGTGATCGTGTGATTAAGTCAGCCGTTAGTAACACTGGACTGCTGTTAACAAGCTTTGAATACATAAAGTTTTGTTGAAATAAAGATTTCAGGACTTTTATTGTTGAAACTTCCTACTTTTGTTTCCTGTTTAAAGGCATTTATTCTGAAGTAGTGTCTAATAAAGTGAATTTTTACCTTTTTGTATTTGCCAGAATAAAAATTTGTTTTGTTTATTTTGTCCTGATCAGTTATTGATTGCCAAGTTTCCACAAGACAAAACTGATTGATTTGATAAAAAAAAAAAACCCGGCTAATTGAGTAAAAGGTCACAAATTGGATGAATCTGTAAGACAGGAATTTACAACATATCTGTGACTGACTGGTTCCTTAAAGTAAAACCAATAAAATCTGAGTTTGTTAACCCCGAGATGAGGAAAACTAGTTTTCTGTTCCAGAAAGACCATTAAAGCTAACTGAGTCAGTTGCCATGGTAACAGATTCTCTGACCCTCCCCTCCTGCTGCACCTGAACCAAGTGACTGATACTCTGACTCATAAAGTAAAATCTGTCAAAGCTCAGAGGAGAGAAGTAATCTGCAGGTGTTCATGTTTGTAGAAAAGCTAAATCCCAGACTGATGTTAGTTTGCTGCTTTGTTTACAGTCATTCAGTCGTCAATATATCAGGATGGAGGCAGTGATGATGTCACAGATCAGGATCAAATCTGTAGCCTCCATCTTCACTCTGTGTACAGTGATGACGTCACTGCATCTTACACACTGATCAATCATCTCTTATTATAATCTGTGTTTAATCATTTTTATCCAGTAATGGTAATGCTATAGGTAACTAATATCAGGCCCATCAGCAGGCTGAGTGTGTTTAGATCTTTAGTTTGTGTTTCCGTACGTTTTGTCTCAAACATAAGGGTTAGGCTTAGATTTCACATGTAAAATTAGGATTGCATTGTACGTGAACGATGACAAAGGCCTGTTGTATTCTATTCTGTTTTTAAGCTGGGGAAATCATGACAGCAGTTTGGGATGACCAGTTCATCCCAAACCAGCTTGATGGGGTTTAAGTCTGGAGACTGTGCTGGACACTCCATGTTTACAAGCTCACCATCTTGTTCTTTTTTCCTGAGGTAGTTTTGGCACAGCCTGGTCTTGTGTTTTAGGTCATTATGTTGCTGTAGGATGAACCCCTGACCAACTAGGTGCATACCAGAGGGTACTGCATGGCACTGCAGAATGCCGTGGTAGTCACTGACCCTGGATCAGCAAACAGCCCGAGACTATCACACTTCGTCCTCCATGTTTGACAGTCGATGCCACACACTGTGGAACCGTCTTTTCATCTTCTCCACGGCGTACAAAGATCCTGTGTGAAGAACCAAAGAGTTCAAATGTTGATTCCTCCATAATAACTTCTTCATGTTGTCCTGTGAGCCGCCTATCAAGCTGTTAACGCTCCGAAACTTGGCCTGTGTTTCAGTTGTGTCTCTGGGTCTGCTAGAACTCTATGGGCTCAAAATGTGGTCATAAATATTTTGTACTTGTAAAAAAGATTTGTATGTGTAAAAAGAATTTGTGTGTGCGTAAAAAAGATTTGTGTGGACTTAGCCAAAAAAAAAAGTATGAATTTTGACCCTATTTTTCTTCCTTTCATCTGATTGGTCAATGTCATGTCAATCACAAATGTAACAATCCAATCAGAGAACAGATGGGTTTGGCTGTCGAGGGGCGCTTTTTTTGAACTGCAGGTCTTTGAAGGGAATAAATGCCCTTTTACATGCCAACCCAGCGTTTTCCTTCATCACCACTAAGGAAAACAGTCTGTGGTCGTCCGAGTGTGGTGATTTTTGTGTCACAGGTCTACGTGTTTAATACAGGGACTTCCACAGCCTTTTCAACAGCGCTGCGGACCGCGGGGTGGGGGCGGGCAGTGTTTTGGAAATGACAGTCTTCATTACAAAGCTTTCTTCGTTATGAATTAGCATACATGTTTTTATTGAACATTTGAAGAACCAGCAAAAAAACCAAACTCTTGTAGAGGACATAAAGTCAGAGATAGAAAAGACAAGGAGCAGGTGCATCTAGTACAGGTAGAGCTGCTGCAAAAACCCACAGAGCTCAGCAGCCAGCGCAACAAATTCTGGATCCTTTGCTTTTAGTTAGCAGTTAGCATTAGCAGCACATCCTGCGTCCGATGTGAAAGGACCTTTATGCTGCGCACTGTGACTCACAGCAATGGTCCTGGGTCAGCCCTGACTTTGTGTTAAACTAATCCTAAAGTAATAATGGTATTTCTAACCACTGATATAGCACAACTTTTTCCTTTCAACAGCTGCTGAAAGTTAGGGGACCTAGCTGCTATCGGATATTTATATAGCGATCCTCCAAACTGTATCACCCTTCAAGGACCTGCAGTTCAAAAAAGCGCCCAGCTGTTCTCTGATTGGATTGTTACATTTGTGATTGACATGACATTGACCAATCAGATGAAAGGAAGAAAAATAGGGTCAAAATTCATACTTTTTTTTTTTGGCTAAGTCCACACAAATCTTTTTTACAAGTACAAAATATTTATGACCACATTTTGAGCCCATAGACCTCTTCCTGTCAGTTTGTTTCTGAGTGCGAAGGAAACCGTGCTCACTGACACCTTGACTTTCTTTGCAATTTCTCTGTCGGACAGACCTACATTTTTATGATGGTCTGTTGTCTTCCATCGTTAATCACCTTTTTCTCGTTATTTCTGTAGCAACACACTACTTTCTGCACTACAATACCGTCCAGCTGATGCTCACAAGGGTATGGTATGGTGTTCCAACACTGCTTCAATGCAGACAGAGGGGGAAGTAATCCAGAAAAGTACATTATTTTCCAGTTTTGGATAACCTTACCTTTTTTAACCTCTGTCAGTTCACCACTCAGCATTTTACCATTTCAAGCTGTTCATTGGAATTGAACAACTTGAAATATGTTTTAAAGATAAACGTCACGGTCAGCGCTGACACGTGCTCCTCTGCATGAACACGGAGCCTCTGCAGCCACCTGATCACAGCTGATTTCTTTAATGTGTTTCACATAAACAGGATGTGAGTCAGTCACGTGGTTCTGACCCGCGACATCTCCGAGATGAATGCTGGAGATCATCATCGCTGCTGTTGGAGGAAGCGGAGTCTTTACTCCGCCCCCTTACCTGGGAGGCTCACTCATTGGCTGAAACTATGTAAGGCGCTCCAGAGACGTTTTATTGATTACCTCCTGTGTGACGTCAGAGCCCTTATACTTGGGTCGTGTGTGTCACTCACAGGTGCTCAAGAGCACTCTGGCACGGACTCCTGAGCGGGCATGTGATGGCGCGGTGAGCCCGCTGGACGGCGCTGCAGCACCTGAACAGGAAGCAGTGGCTCTGAAACCCGAACCTCCTCAGGCTCCTGCTCCCCCCCACCCCCCGCTCCTCCAGGCGAAGCGCGCGCTGCCAGAGCAGGCGGAGTCGGAAACGCGCATGCTCGTCGGTCCGTCCGTCTGCAGCTCCGCGGCTCATCTCGCTCCTCTCTCGGCCACTTCTGCTCCTTCGGCCCGCAGCGAAGCGGGGGATCTTCGGCCTGTGGACCGGCAGATCCGGCAGGCGGCTCGGCGGGGACAGACGCAGCTCGGCTCGTCTCGGCGGTGAAAACCCGGACGGAGGCCCGCAGTGTGCGCGGAGCCTCCCGCAGGCCTCCGGCCCCACTCCCGCTTTTTCTCCCGGAAAATGGACGGCTTCGCCGGCAGTTTGGGTGAGTCCGGCCGCCGCGCGAGCCCCGAGCGGCGCCCTCTCTCCTGTCCGCGCTGCCGCGGGGCGGCGGGAGCCGCACGCGCCTGTGGCGGCTTTACACGTGTCACTGGTGTATTTATCAGAGAGTATGCACCGCCCCTCCGGCATCTGCAGGGCCACAAAACCAACGGCCTCCTCTGAAGGAGGCTCTGCAGAACCGGACCTCCTGCAGGAGACCTCCTGAGGGGGGGGTGAGAGCCAAGACGGGCTCAGAAATGTACATTCGGCTTTGTTTCAACCGCAGGGCCGCAAACCACAATTTAGACACCGCACTGTGTGTGTGTGTGTGTGTGTGTGTGTGTGTGTGTGTGTGTGTGTGTGTGTACACACACACGCGTGGACTCTGATCTGCGGAACAAAGACTCAGGAAATGACTTATTGATTCACTCCTCACACCTCGGTGTGTGTGTGCGCGCGTGCACATGCGTGTTAGAGTTACATACATTTAAGCTCAGCTGTTCAGATTTACTCAGGAAATGAAGTTTAGTGTTTCTTTATTAACATTAAAAACAGTGGAGTTGAACCTTTCAGGGTTTCTTATTTGTTCATGTAACCATGTGTGAACACGGGTGTCCCGTCCACATGCACTGCAGGTTTGGGCGCCATTATTGGTCTTACTCGCTCCTCCTGGGCTCCGTGGGTGCTGGGAGCAGGTCCTGCTGGGTCTGTGTTTCTCTCTCAGTCCAGTCATAGGCCATCTTCCTGCCTTGGCGTTTTCCTGCCTCAGGAAGCTGAAGGAAGGTCAGGAGGATGTGTGCTTCAGTGCAAACACGAAGGCGTCTGCGTTTTGTTGAACATGGCTCTGAAATCCTGAGCGCGATTATTTAGTGTGATTGTGAAAGAATAACAGAGAACTTGGCTCAGAGCTCAAAGCTGCTTTCTGCAGAAGTGCTATGAGGCGCACCTCTGCTAGGGGCGAAAGGAGCACCAAACCACCGCCGAGCCCCACACTTTGAGCACGCTCAGACTGGCTGAGTGTTTCAATAAGAACCATCTTCAAGTTCAGGTTTGAAGGAAGCGCGAAGAAACAATGCGTCTGGTTTAAGTTCATTTTGAAGTGTGTGTCGTGGTGCTGGTGCGAAGGGTGAGCTTTGCTCTCCGTGTCTGGTGTTTTCTGTCATGTGATCTTTGAAGGTCGCACTGTGCTGTAGTTTCCTGGTGAACATCAGTTTCTACCTGCTGCATTGAGGTGGTAAAGTTCATTATTACACTTTTGTTCGATCATCTCAGAGGACGATCGCGCACTGACCTCTGCGCTGCTCCATATTTCTTCTCTAACATTAGAGACGAAATACATTTGTTTCAGAAGCTTTTTCTTTGAGCTCATGTCCAAACCAAACTCTCTGTGCTCGCTCCAGGAGGTTGACCATCCTGCACTCAACCTGGAGCTGATCTGTTTATTTGAAGATGGACGAAGAGCCTCGTGATCATAACCTGAAGCGTACAGGTATTTCCCCAAAAGTTGATTCTGTTCAGCTGGATGTTCTCAGTTCATCTGAACAATGACTGAAACCAGCACCACTGAATGAATGGGCTGGTAGGTCAGTTTATGATCATTAGTATGCAATATGCTCTTCCTTCAGTGGTGCTGGTTTCAGTCTTTGTGCAAATGTCCTGTTTATAAGGTTGGGGAAGCTTGCAGTCAGCTGAGACTGAAGGAGTCACCTGATGATGACGAAACGTTTCTCCCACTGAGAACGTCCAGATGAACAGAATCAACTTTTGGGGAAATACCTGTACGCTTCAGGTTATGATCACAAGGCTCTTCGTCCATCTTCAAATAAACAGATCAGCTGAGTTCGACTGCCCTCCTCCAGGTCGAGTGCAGGACAGTCAGCCTCCTGGAGCAAGCGCAGAGAGTGCGCGTTTGGTTTCGATTAGTAGTCTCTTTTTTTCTTTGCACAGTTGAGGAGCGTATCAGGTCACATTTCACTGCGTGTTATACCTGTATAACCATGCACGTGACAAATAAAGAATCTTGGATCTTGATTGTATATACACGAGTCTGAGGTCATGGAGCTTTGGGGGGGGGGGTCCTAGAGCAGAAGCGTCAGTGTTGATTGGCTGAATCCCAACCCTAACTGAAATGGTCCTCACAGACGTAGATTTTCTGCTTCATTGGAATCCCAAACATGTTCGACCTCCATTTTTCCCACAATGGGTCAGTGTGTTGTTGCTTGGCGTGTCATTCAACGTGCTGCTTTTGCATTGGTGGCTAAGTAGATGAGGCTGGAACTAGGGCCGCTCAATTATGGCAAAAATGATAATCATGATTATTTTCACTGAAATTGAGATCTCGATTAATTGACGATATTTATTTAACAATAACAATGTATTGAATAATGACTTTAAAGATTGTCATAAAATAGTGCAATATATAGTGCAAATAGTGCAAATACTGATAACAGTGCAAATGTTTGCAATATAAAAATAAATGAAAAATGTAAACATCTATGTTTAGTGAACTTTGCAGTGTTGCTCTGTGGTGCAGCTACACTGTAGCAAAGTTTACACACTGTGTCTACTTGATCCAGTCTGACTCCATGAACCCATAATGCTTCCACACCACTGAAGTTTTTTTTTACCTCTCTTTTCAACCAACGGCAGTCACTCTCCTCTCCAAATAACTTCTGCTTTGCTTTCCGAGCTTCCCTCGGGTCCTCTTAATCAGCGGTCCCCAACCCCCGGGCCTCGGACCGGTACCGGTCCGTAGAGGTGGAAATCACCATACATCCCGCGATACGATATTATCACAATACTTAATGCACGATTTTAAAAATATTTTGCAATATTGAGATTCTGTACATAAAGGTAAACTTTATCAATATTCATTTTATCTAATAACAAAGTCTCGCACTCAGTCTTTCTCTCATTTCAGTCAGTTTTATTGTTGACAAACTGAACGGTTTGTATTACAGTCTAGTCCAACTTAACTGGATGCAACCATCTGGTACAATTATAGCTATTCTGAACTATGCAATTTATGAAAACTATGCAGCCCCTTCAGCAACTGAAGAATTTGAAAGTAGATTAAAACAAAATATAATTTTACATTAAATAAAAAAAGTTTTAAACTTAATTAAAATAAAATAAAATAAAATTTAATTAAATAAAAATTTAAAATAAAACATGTCTTAAATTAAAATAAGTAAACGGTCATGTTTATTGCTGCCAAAAAAAAAAGTTAAACACATTTGGGGAGTGAAGGAATGTCAGGATTCTTGCTCAGAAAAAGGATCAACATGCTCTGAAGTCAGAGTTCCAGTCCACGAAAACTTTTTTGTAACAACATATCGATTTCTGCTGTCCCTGTATCGATACATTATTAGCAAACAAAATATCACAATACTACACAGTATTGATTTTTTCCCCACCCCTACCGGTCCGTGAGTCGTTTGGTACCGGGCCGCGAGAGTTGAGGCTCAGGTGTGAAATGTATAGTTTTCTGGGTTTTTATCGGTTTTCAGCGTTATTTTGTTATTGTTTTTATCGTTTACTCGTTTTTTCTGGGTCTTTTCACGTGTGTTATGAATAAATCTTCTTTTTTTTCGATACCGGTACTAGTTTTATTTTGTTGCATTTATCCGCGACACCTTAAAGGCCGGTCCGTGAAAATGTTGTCGGGCATAAACCGGTCCGTGGCGCAAAAAAGGTTGGAGACCGCTGCTCTTAATTGTTGTGACACGTGTTCGAAATGCAGAGAGGTGCGCTCGATTTGCCACACAGAGCAGCGCGAGAGTAAAGCACCCAGGGAGGGGCTAATAATCGGCTCAGTCATTTTTAATGATCGTTGAAAGCCCAGATCATAATCGTGATTAAAATTCGATTAATTGAGCAGCCCTAGCTGGAACAGCAATCATGGTGAGATGGTCAACCTGAATTCACAAATCTGACTTTTCTCCCGCTGAAGCTTCGCTCGTGGGTTTTTACAGCGGCCGCCTGCGAGCAGCTCTCCTGCCCCAGTCGCCATTTAAACCAAACCAAACCTTCCTGTTTGCTTTGTGTTCACTTCGTGCTTCCGTGTCCCTGTAGATGACAGTATGTCCGGCGCCAGTGTATCGGACGTCAACGACCGTCTGTCTTCTCTTGAGCTTCGTGTCCAGCAGCAGGAGGACGAGCTGACAGTGATGAAAGCGGCGCTCGCCGACGTCCTTCGTCGCCTTGCTGCCTCTGAGGACTCGGCGGCCTCTGCGAGCAAGAAGCAGCACGGTGGGAAGGGTGAGTGTGTTTGTTAAAACTTTATGTGTGGAGGTGTGAAATTAGCCCGTAAGACTTTTTAATCTGCAGTCTTGTGTCGTGTCCTGCCCCCTGCAGGTGGAGCTGCACTGCGTGAAGCCTACTCCATGTCCTGCATTGCCAACGGAGGCACATCCGCACGTAAGAGAGACTCCACCTCCGTCACCAGGAAGGAGACTGTGTCGTCTGCCGCCAAGAGGTAAAAACGCCGCAACACGTGCAAGCGGATGCCAGGAACACAGATTTATGTCAGGTCACACCTAGGGATGGGTGTCGTTTAGGTTTTATCCGATACCGGTGCCAAACTGGTACTTTTGAAACAGTGTCGGTGCTTTAACGGTGCTCAAACGGTCTGAATGCAGATCACAAACTTTGTCCAAAAACCTCTCATGTTCAGCTGTTTTTTTTTTGTAAAACGATAACAATGTTAGCCTTTTCTGCAGCTATGGGGCATATATGGTATCACTCTTGGCTGGAAGCAGTGCTTAAACAATGGAAAAAACACAAACTTTGTCCAAAAACCTCTCATGTTTAGCTGTTTTCCACTTTTTCTTTGGTCATTTTAGCCTTTTTGGCCAGGGTGAAGGTAGTACCTGCCATCAAACAAGAAGACAGCCGCATGTAACTACGACGGTGTTTGCTAGTTCACCTTACGTGCATTAATGTAATAACGTGGTTAGCCTACTCAACGTAAATTACACACGAACAACATTAAGCTACTCACACAGAGAAGAACAGCTGCTGCTGCCATCATCACCCGTCATCATTTCTGCTACACTGGCAGGGCTAGGGGCCAGGACTCTCCTCTTCGGGTTTTTGGGGGATGTTGCTAACTCCAGGTCGATAACAGGCAACCCACCCACAGTAGATGTGCTCGATATGAGGTCTCGCAGCAAGCTATCAAATACGGTGCTTTTAAAAAACGCTATGCGTCACCAGGTGTTTCATCGGATTTGAGGTGTTACCTCCTTTGACAGTATCAGCTTAAAGCACTTGTTGCAGGCTGCTGAGTTTGCATCTTTTGCTGTGAAGTACAGCCAGACTTTGACCGCTTTGCCTTGGGCGTTTTTAATCTGTAGCTCTGCTCTAAAAGAACGCACACCTGGGCCCGCCTACTATCCTCGGAAAGGTAAAATGATTGGCTAGAATCCAAAGTGTGTGACATCTCAGGGGGGAAAAAAGCACCGAAATGTGCGCTGCTTTTCGGTCTGGTTACTACCGTTTATATCAGATCCGGTGCCATTATGGCCTAACCCTAACCCTAACCGGTACCCATCTCTAGTCACACCACAGTTTATGACGTGACCTGTATGCTTGCTCCAGAGCGCCCGTTCACCTGAAGGTACCTGAAGACTTGCTGATAGATCGAGTCAGTGAGCAGCTGCAGACAACCAATAGAACCAGATTAGAACCTCAATAGAATGCCTGTTTGATCTGTCATCAGTAGAACTACAACAGAACCGTAGTGGAACCAGCAGAACCTCAGCAGGCTGTTTCTCATGCTACTGGTTTTTCCACAGTGGTGCAGACAAGAAGGATGGTCAGCGTTCTCAGATGGCGGAGATCCAGGAACACGAGGAGATCGCTCACCATACAAACCCATCCCCTGTCCCCTTTTCCCCCAACCCACCCCCAACCACTCCCGCTCCCCAGATGCAACAGAGACCACCTGTTTCCTCTGAGAGCAGTAAAGGCCACGCCCCTCCTAAAAGGTTTCATTTTGTGATTTGTCGGTTTGGCTTCACTGCCTGCTTGTGACGTCACTGTTCCGATGTCACTCTATACGTAGCTACTAACCCTGCCTCCCGGGACACACCGTCCTGCTCTGCTCCACCTAAACTCGAATCACCTGACCAGCATGGACAGGTGTTGCTGATCAGCTGATTTGACGTTTATGCTAATAAGTAGGGCTGTTCGATGAAAACGTCTATCATTTCATATTACGCTATCGTTTGTTTCGAGGTGTCGCAAAATAAACTGTTTACAGTTTATTTTTTCATGGTTTTGTTTTTCACTGTAGAATTTCTCTAAGTTCTCTCGTTCTCTTATATTTAATATAACCACACTACGGACAGACTAGCGACTGTTTTTATGCTTTGTCGTTACAACAACGGTAAAACCATCGCGTGGCTCCGCCGTCCGCTTGTTTATTTTCCACGTAAACCTTTCACAATAAAGCTGAAGATCCTGCTGAGATTTTTTAAAATAAACTGAATTACGTGAAATAATATGCAGAGTGTTTACGGACAAGAAGCTAAAAAGAGCCGTCAGGTGCTAAAAAATAAACCTTAGAACACGCCGTGTAATAAATACTCACAAAGAAAATTGTGGCCGTTTCAACTTATGTAACTCTCGACTCCAGGTACACGACACATAGCTGAAAACACTTCACGCAAGTCGAGTTGCCTGAGATTCACAGAATTTACAGAAAATGTAAAAATTTTGTGATAAGTATCGTTGTCGGGATGATAGATGTCTTATATTGAGATATGAGATTTTGGTCATATCACACATCCATACTAATAAGCAGGTAGAAAAAAGTCACGATGAGTTTAAGTTTGCTTTTTATGTTTAAATGGTAGAAAAGTTTTCTGTCTGAGTGCAGATGAGGAACTTAAACCCAGAGACCCTCGGTGCTCTGTGGGATCTTTCAGGTGATGCTAGTTTCCAGAGATCTGATTGGTCAGTAGGTGTTCATTTTGTATCTGTTGCTTTCTAATCTCAAAGCGTTCACAAAGCTTTATTCATAACCACAAAGCCTGCTTCTTAGTACTGACCTTTGATTTCTGACGTGGTAAGGACTGTGTGTCTTTCGGAGCAGTGACCTTTGACTCTGCCTGGCTCCTCTTTAGTCTCTGCTGCTTGTTTTAATATGATTACTAATGTGATCTCATCCCAGCTTTATCCCAGGACCTCCTCTTTTTAACTCCTCCTCCTCCTGCAGGCCTCATGCAGCCTGGGTCTTGAGTTTCTGATGTATCCCAGCTCTAACCTCTCTGCGAGTTGTATGTTTGACTTTGTCCCTCTGGCTCTTTGGAGGAGAAGGTGTTTGGTCTCTGACGACTGATTGGTCTGGATCGCCGTCTCATAGAAATTCATTGAAAAAACTAAAAAATCAGATGAGAAACTTCAAAAGTTAAATTTAAAATCCAGGAAAATAAAACTTCAGATCTACAAACGACTCAGAGATTCTTCCTCCTCCTCCTGCTTACAAGCTGAACCCCGATTAGTACTGCAATACTCACTGTGTGCGTGTGTGTTCAGGGGCCCCAGCGTGAAGCGGTCCTCAGGGATGGAGCGCTCTCAGAGCAGCACCTGGGACACTTCAGATGAAAACAGGAACAAACTGGTGAAAGCTGCGTCCACCTCCAAACTGCTGGCCAAGGTGGTGAAGAACACAGAGAGGTACAGACGCATAGCCCATGTGCAGTACACACAAAGAGTGCGCGCGGTACAGACGTTGTTTTGTGGACTGTCAGGCCTTCGTGTGTTTATATTGACAAACTGATGGTGAGACTTTGTTTTCTTTCAGGCACAGAGATCCTGTCATGAGCCAAGGTAAACACCACACACATCTTCATCATCATCATCGTGTGTAGAAATGGACAGAAAGCCTCGGAGACGTTTCAAAGCGTTCTTGTCTTCGAGGCTGTGCTGCTGCTGTTTGTGTTGTCTGTTGTTGGTTTTTCTCAGTGATCGTGTCTTTGTCTCAAACCAGCCAAAATCTCAACTCGAGAGAAAAACAGCCAAGCTGGTAAGTCGTAACGATCTGTCGGAGCAAGCTAACGGTCTAATGTGCTAGCGGCTGCTGTATGAGCGCTCCCTGTTTCTGCACCAATCACAGCTCTCTCTCTTGCTCTCTCACACTCTGCTTGATGCTGCCAGTCTCGCTCGCACACCTGCTCTTACTCCTTCAGGCTGTTCAGGTGATGTCATACCTGTGTTTGACTCCCTGACATCATTTACCCCCATATAAGGTGAAAAAGTAATAAAATAAATTTATTCACACTCCCAATCAGACAAATCACCCACCGTGCGCACACACAAACGCGTGCCCGAGCTGCCTCACCTGCACAGCTTTAAAGCCTCAGTTTCTTCATCTGTCTTGCTTTTTTTTTTTTTTCTTCTTAAATCAGCAGCACCTTTCAGATCTTGGCCTGTTTCACCTCTGCTAACAACTGTCACACCTGAAAGACAGAACATCTGTAACCAAATCTGCTTCAATGCCGATATTTATTTGCCAAATCAATAAAAACTAGACCCATTAGACTCTGACAGGATTAGCTTTGCAGTTTGGGATTTATGCTTTGGGGTTGGACTGCTGTGCTAGTCTGAGGAATGTCTGTCTAATGTTTCAGAGGGGAATGCTATTAAGATGTTCATGCGTGGTCGACCGATCACCATGTTCATCCCTTCAGACGTGGAGAACTACAACGACATTCGGACCGAACTTCCTCCAGAAAGACTGAAGCTGGCGTGGGTGTATCCTTCACCTGGGACACGGGAGTGCTCTTACACTTAGCAGTGATAAATATTGGCCGCTTTGATGAAACAGGTGTTATGCAGTGAAACACTTTTCTGACACTGATGTGTAAAAGCTCAGTGTTTAAATGCAGAATTCCAGGCCAAAATTCAGAGTATTGGAAGTTCAGGAGAGACCACGGGTGTGGCAGGTCAGCGTTATCTGTGTATATCAGTAAAACCAAAGTCTAAGCATCAGCAGGTCACGGCCTTCAGAGATCTTCATGCATCCCTCACCTGCTCTGTTGTGAATGTCACTACATCTCCAGCTGTTGTCCAGGTGTTTCCTTGACTTCGTGCAGGTACGGTTACCGGGGAAGAGACTGCAGAGCAAACATCTACCTCCTTCCAACCGGAGAGATTGTTTACTTCATTGCGTCGGTCGTGGTTCTGTTTAACTACGAGGAGCGGACTCAGAGACATTACCTCGGACACAGCGAGTGCGTCAAATGGTGAGAAAGAGCTCCGTAGTACTCGCTGCTCTCCTATTGGCTGTTTGAGGCGACAGATAAGTGAGCTGCTCTTTTTGTTTCTGTCAGCCTGGCCATCCATCCCGATAAAATCCGGATTGCCACGGGACAGCTCGCAGGAGTCGACAAAGATGGACGGGTGAGAACACATACCACGTTTTTAAGGTCAACTTTCAGACAAAAGGAAAATGTAAATACGAGTCGAAAACCGAGGCTAACAGGAGAGCTGCTGATGGATAGAACTTTTTAAATAAATGAATAAAAACAATTAAGACAAGGGTGCTGTCCCTCTCAGGCTCAAGTTCATGTCTGGGACAGCGTCAGTCTGGCCAAGCTCCACGTCATAGGTGAGCTAACGTTTGAACGAGGCGTCGGCTCCCTGGCTTTCTCCAAAGTTGTAAGTATCAGCCAGGTGCACCATGGGAGCTGTAGTTCTCACATACCTGCAGCTCTATGCATCATCAACCTTGCTGTGTCTCTCAGGATTCTGGTCGGCACCTGAGTGTGATTGATGACAGTAACGACCACATGTTAACAGTCTGGGATTGGAAAAAGGAGTCAAAGATAGCAGAGATCAAGGTGAGCCCACGTTTTTGTTACTGCACTGGTTTTTACCGGTTCCAACGTGTTCCACCTGTGCTCAAATGCTGTGTTTTTGCAGACCACCAATGATGTGGTCCTGGTTGTGGAGTTCCACCCAACGGACCAAAACACCATCGTCACCTGCGGGAAGTCCCACATCTTTTTCTGGAGCTGGAATGGGAACGCGCTTGCTCGTAAACAGGGAATCTTTGGGGTGAGTTTCTGCAGTTTAACTGTAACAGTGCTCATCACTGATTAAGCACTCATAGATTCACGATCGGCACCTGTGATTGACAAAAAAAAGACCCATCAAATTTGTTCCCAAACAAGCTGTGCTGAGCTTTGATGGTGGGGAAGAAGATTGCACCGGGGGAGGTCGGTATTTAACACCATATGGTTTAAATGGGACAGACTGACCCTGAGATGGGGGTCTGTAACAGTATGTCAGATTTAAATGCCTTGGTCAGTACTAGCAGCTGCTGTCCAAATAAAGTCTATTTGAAATAAAACCAAAATACAAACTTGCGCTTGGTGTACGTGCAAATACTAGAACGTGTCCAGTTTCGTGTACGAAGGCTTTTAGAACAATGAAAATAAAGATGTTTGCCTGATGCCTGCGCTATCAGCCACATCGATGACGCTGGGTGTCATGACACGCCGTCTCTTGGTTCTGCAATGTTTATCTAAGTGCTGTGTTTGACACTGTGGATCAATCTATTTTATTGGATAGGCTGGAAAATTTTATTGGAGTCACAGGAAATGTTTTATCATGGCTGAGAACCTACCTGTCTGGGAGATGTCAGACTGTTAGTTCTCTCTGAGACCTGTGCAGTGAGCCATGGGGTGCCTCAGGGCTCCGTACTTGGACCATTGCTGTATTCTCTGTGTCTGCTGCCTCTTGGTGTTCTTTTAATGTAACCTTTCATTGTTACGCATTGTTACCTGCAGCTTTATGTTCCTTTAACCCAGTGGTTCCCAAACCTTTTTTGCTAGGCCCCACTTTGTTTTACAAGAAAAATATTTGCATTGTGCTGAGGTGTCTAAATTAGAATCTTGTCTATCTGCAATTAAGTTCGGGTTATCAGATAACTTCCTGCTTCTAAATACTGATAAGACAGAGTTGATGGTCACTGGACCACAAAAATGTCAATAAGTGTCCTAAAATTTCATCTTGAAAATTGACGACTATGTCATAAATTGCAGGGACAAGATTTAAAAACTTGGGTGTGTGGTTCGACATGGTGCTCTCCTTCGAGTCTCATGTAAAAGAGATAACAAAGATAACTTGAGGAACATCGCCAATTATTGTAACGCTCTCCTTTCTGGGCTACCAAAGAAAAGTTTTAGAGGTTTACAGATGGTGCAAAATGCAGCTGCTCGCATTTTAACGAAAACTGTACCCCTGTACTGAGATCTCTTCATTAACTACGAGCAGATTTTAAGGTCCTGCTGCTCACCTACAAGGCTTTAAATAGTGTGGCACCTTCATACCTCTCCGACCTTTTACATCTTTATGTTCCATCCCCGATCTCAGGACTCTGGCCTTCTAAAGGTTCCTAGGGCCAGGAAAAAACAATTGGAGAGTGTGCGTTTTCTTTTTGTGCCCCGTTTTTGTGGAACAACCTCCCTCAAGATATTAGGCAGGCATGCTCTGAAGACCCACTTGTTCACCCTTTCCTACATGTCTTAATTCTGTCCCATTTCGTTTTTTAAATTCTTATCTTTTTAACTTTAATTGCTATGTGTCGATTTATCTACCTTTTTATTTTCAAATAGCTGTACAGAACTTTGAAAGCTCTTTATAAATAAAGTTATTATTACTATTATTATTATTATTACCAACACAATATGGTAAATGGCCTGTATTTGCTTTACGCGCTTTACTTGGTCCTAAGGACCCCAAAGCGCTTTACACATCCAGTCACACACCCATTCACACACTGGTGATGGCAGCTACATTGTAGCCACAGCCACCCTGGGGCGCACTGACAGAGGCGAGGCTGCCGGACACTGGCGCCACCGGGCCCTCTGACCACCACCAGTAGGCAACGGGTGAAGTGTCTTGCCCAAGGACACAACGGGGCCGGGGCTCGAACCGGCAACCTTCTGATTACAAGACGATCTTGAGCCACGATCGCCCCAATAAACAATAAACGGTGGGTACAGGTGATCTGAATGGACAGCAAGCAGTGGTTTCATACCTGTTGGTCTCTGATCTTAAACTGAAGCTGCACTAAAAGTGTTTCGTTTTTTGTTCCAGTAAGAACCCTCAGCTTTCTGTGGTTACACAGCAGAGAAGATGCGGTGTAGACGCAGAGAGGCTGAAGGAGCTCCGAGCTGATTAGAGGCAGGGTTTGTGTAGTGACGCCCAGCAGGGGCTGAAAACACAGCAGTTTAAGCAGTGATGGTTGTTCGGCGTGGTTGTGCCAGTTTGGATTCAGAAGTCTCTGTGACCTCACTAATTCACTTCTTTGACCATAACTTAAGATTTTATTTTCCAGCGATGGCAAAATGTCACACGCGCCTCACTCGATGGATAAAATACAACAGTTGTCATTGCAGAGATTAAAGGTGAATCTGGAGCGTGATAGAGGGAAACTGTAAGCAGCGTGTAGTCAGAGGCATACAACCACGAGCTGGTGATGCTGCCTGCTGAGCTGAACGAGCTGTACGTGACGACAGGAAGTGAGTACATGATTAAATGTTTGGATCTGGAGCAAAGACAGACGGACCCCCGGGTGTGAAAAGTCGGACCCCTGTTTCTCTGCTGGTTTCACTTTCGGTGACGTAATTCCAGTGAGCTGATAAACAGATTCTGCAGCAGATGAAGTGAAAGGAGTCAAAAAAGTGATCATGGTGAACGCTTCCTCTGTTTGCTCTTAGTGGAAAAATCAGTAAAAATCTACAGGAGAACAGGAAGCTCCACCCGGCTGAGGACAGAAAGAAAACCCTTTATCACAGAATTAAACAGATGATATAAAGGTGGTATTTCTGCAGCAGATCCCCTGAAACAGCTGCTGAGTCCACAAAACACAAAAGCATCTATCCATGAAAACACAGCAGAAACATCGAGCTTATTAAACTTGCACCTACACACTTTTTACTTGATTTAAATCAAAGATTTTTCTCAGCTTTTTGTCTTTAGAGGAAACCCGGGTCCTTCTTTGAACTCACTCCAACACTCCTCTCCTGCTTTCTCCTGTTTTCTAGAAATACGAAAAGCCAAAGTTCATCCAGTGCCTGGCGTTTCTGAGTACCGGAGACATCGTCACTGGAGATTCTGGGGGTAGGCTGCTGGTCTGGACCAGGAGCGCCACGGAGAACCCGGCCGGGAAGGGGCCTCGAGGTATCGGGTTGGGGTTGTTCACAGTGTTTTGCATAAAGATCGTGCAGGTGTGTGCCACGGGGCAGCCGCAGAGCAGAGAAACAAACAAGCCGAGACGCTGTGAGGGAAACGACGTGCATATTTTCATCCTGAGTAAAACGGCATTCGCCTTGTTAATGAAATAAGCTCGGTCTGTTTAATGAGTTTGCATTGGTATCCGCCCTGAAGCGTTTCCCTGCACGAGACGGATCCCGACAGGTTTTACAGCTTCAGAGTTCGATGCTAAAGCAAATGACAGTCTCGCTGATTTTAAGGTCACAGAAAATGTCAGAGTGAAGAGTTTGATTTAAACCGACCAGAACCAGCAGCTCCAGAGTCCTGTAAGCAACCGACTACAGAAAAACCACAGAACAACAACAGGTTGTGTGTGTTGGCCCAGTTTCAGTAATGGTTTTTGTCATGTTGTTAAACTGGTTTTTAGAGACATGATGCCAGGGATTAAACGATTTTCTACTGAAATTCTACTCTGAGCGCTTTTTTTCTGAGAAGGGGACAAAAGACAGTGAAAGTGGAGATGGATTTTTACCCCTCGGCAGCACGTTGGTGCATACAAGCAACAGGAAACTTGGTTTTTGGAGGAAATCTGCAGGAACAGGAAGTGTTTTCATTATGATCTGCTGCCTCCCGCTGGTTGTTTTGTGAGCTGCTCTGTAAAAAGAGTGCAGGAACTAAACCTATTTAAAGCAGTTTGTTTTCATCTACATGAACGTTACACGTTGGTGCTTCCTGTAGGAACATCAGCAGCAACATACTTTCTGACTTCCTGTGTAAACATGAAGAACCAACATGTACCGCTTGCACTTCCATGGGAGCAGTGAGGACATGGGGAAGTCCAGAAAAGTCCCTGAGCAGAAATCTGTGTCGGGACGCCTTAAACATGATTGGACGTGACATCGCACATGATCAGAGTTTCAGATTAATAAATGTGGGAAAACATTTGAGGTGCGTGACGTGGTCACGGCTGAAACATAACTTTTCTGTTCATTCAGAGGTCACTTTTGTGCTTTGAACACTTAGTCACGTGACCCCCAGAGGACGTGTCACAGACGAACGATGCGTTTCTCAGATTTAGGAACAGCCACGTCCTGTTTCAACTTTCAGAGTTAAAAAAAAAAATCCTTTAATCAAAGCTTATTTTTTTGTTTGATAACTCACCTCTGTGTGTGTGTGTGTGTCTGTCTACGCAGCCTTTCGGATACTTCATCATGTCGATGGTCACGAGGGAAGTGTTTTCTGTATGTGTGGGATGAGGAGCGGCATGCTGCTGACTGGAGGAAAAAAGGACCAAAAAATCATCCTGTGGGACCACGAACTGCAACGTCACCGTGAGATCGAGGTCTCGCAGCACACATGCACACCTCAATGAAACTCAGCTGTGATGACATCATCTCGGCCGTCAATCTCCACAAATCTAAAGTGTCAACCATGTGACTGAGGCTACGCGTTTGATCCCCACAGGTCCCAGATCAATATGGAACCATCAGAGCAGTGTCTGAGGGGAAGGGGGACGAGTTTCTGGTCGGGACGTCGCGTAACTTCATCCTGAGAGGAACTTTCAACGATGGCTTCCTGGTTGAGGTCCAGGTGAGTAAAACGCCTCCGGGAAGTGACGACAGACCAGGAGGTCACATGATCGCATGGCGTCACTGACCAGAAAACTTCAGTACCTCTGTGTTGTGATGTGTTCAGGGCCACACAGACGAGCTGTGGGGTTTGGCGGCTCACCCGTCCAAAGACCTGTTTCTGACATGCGCTCAGGACCGGCTCGTCTGCCTCTGGAACTCGAGCGATCACAGTCTGCTGTGGAGTCGCACGCTGGATGAAAAGGTGCGTGGTGACGGGGAGGCAATTTATTGATTATTTATCGATTGGTCATTGGTGATCGCATGTTTCTCCTCCTCAGGAACACGGACACTGTGCAGACTTCCATCCAAGTGGCGCTGTGGTCGCCATAGGAACGCGATCAGGAAAGTCAGTACAGAGTTTTGTTTTTTTTCTACCTGAACTCAAAGATCCTTTCCTTGTATCTCTGACCTCTGGTCCCTGTCAGGTGGTACGTTCTGGATGCTGAAACCAACGACCTGGTGGGGATTCACACCGATGGGAACGAGCAGCTGTCAGTGATGCGCTTCTCCATTGGTGGGTGGAGCTACGTTGTTCACGGGCTGTGGCTGGAACACGCTGTGTGCCTAACAGATGTCTGGAGGTCGCCAGCTTTCGGCTGACCTCGGAGCATCTTTATCTGTTCGCTAACAATGGGCAGCCCTCTTGGTGTGATATCATGTTACTGTGTAACGGCTTCCAGTAGTAAATAAATTTAAGAGATTTCTGAGAATGTAGGCTGTCATTGATGTGGTTGCTAGGTGACAAGAGCAGATGTTTGTGATGCTGTACAGAGCTCCACCTTGTATGCGGTGTCAGCCACAGGACGCAGCCCCTGAACATGGACACTCATTAAACTGAAGATCATAACGGTGTTATGAGAGAACTACAAATCTCAGCTTGCACCTCTCTATCTCTCTCTGCAGATGGAAGCATGCTGGCTGTCGGATCTCACGATAACTTTATTTACCTTTACAACGTCTCTGAACAAGGACGCAAATACAGCCGATACGGAAAGTGCACGGTGAGTCAAAAAAACAATTGCAGCTTAGTGAACACCTGTCTGCCCCTATTGCATCCGTTAGTTTGTTCAGTTTGCCCCAAAAAGTTAAATCTGTTCATCTGGACATTGTGTTTTCAGTGGGAGAAATATTGGTTCATCATGCAGGTGAATTACTTGGATAAGTAACGAAACGTTTTGGTATCAGTTAACAAGCTTCGGGCGTTTTTCTCACTGATATTAGGCTGCTCGTCTTGGCAGAATTGGTAACGCTTGTTTTGGTTGGTTTCTTAGCACAGACCCAGCTTGTAAGCATAGTTTACAAATATTCTAGTGCTGAGGGCAGACTTTAGGAAGGCCATTCCAGAAGCTTAATGTTAGCCTGCTTTGTCCAAAATCACTTCTGATGTGTGTTTGTGATCATTGTTCTGCTAGAACACACGGCTATGTCCAAGCTTCAACTTCATTTGAGGAAAAGTCGAAGAAGGCTGTCGTCCTTCTGTATTCCATCCACTTTGTGCAATGTACCAGAGCCATGGGCGTGGTACTTAGGGTTGGGCAATATATAAAAATTTTACAAACGACAATCATCAGTTCAATAATCAACGATGGGCGACTGTAATCATGCACGGACTGATTTGCGCGTTTACAACACAGAAATTTTAACATTTTTAACCTGCTCAACCCATCTGGAGTGCAGAATGAACAAACTTTGGACAAACTACCCAAAATGCGAGACATTTCAGAGATTTTGACTGAGTCTACGCTCCAGATGGGTTAATTGTCGTGATGACAGCATGTTAACGCTAACAGCGCTAAAAATAAATAAATAAAAAAAGTCACCAATTTGGGATGAAAGAGGTAAACCTAAGAATGTAACCAAAGCGGTGTGCCACTTGTGCGGATGTAAAATGCGAGCAAAGTACTCAAACCTGACTAACTTGCATGAGGATGTCCGTGTCCACCATCCGGCTGAGTATGCTAGGCTATCACCAGCTTCTGCAGCTCCATCAACAAGCTTTTGGGTGCTCTCTGAGGAGGGGGCATTTGCTCTCAAATGAAAGAGGGTGCTGTTAAAAGAGCTCTATTATCTTTTTTTTCTTTCTTTTGACTGCTTCTATTCGCTCCATTATTATTATCAAATTTACTCATGGGCAAACGAATAAATCGCCAGTGCTGGGAAGGTTACTTTTAAAATGTATTCCACTACAGATTACATGCCCCAAAATGTATTTTGTAATGCATTCCGTTACGTTACTCAATGAGAGTAACGTATTCTGAATACTTTGGATTACTTAATATATTATCATCTTTTTACAGCTACATGAATGTACTATTGCTGTGTGATTCATTACTATTACTGAAGGTTACTCTCCATACCAACACCAACTAGATGTTTAAATCTTAATATAAATGAGTAACAGTAGGTGGACATTAGGTAAGGCTGCACTTTTTGCAGTGTCTTAATACTTACAACTGGACTACACTGCCCATATGGCTACATTCTTTAGGGCTATGCCTGTAACACTCTGCCTATTGCCTTCATATTAAATAATTTTTAAAAATATCTCTTTACGTCATTATGCGGGCTGCAAGTAGAGGTGACATTCAATTCAATTCAATTTTATTTATATAGCGCCAAATCACAACATAAGTCGCCTCAAGGCACTTCATAGATACAGAGAAAAACCCAACAATCATATGACCCCCTATGAGCAAGCACTTTGGCAACAGTGGGAAGGAAAAACTCCCTTTTAACAGGAAGAAACCCCCGGCAGAACCAGGCTCAGGGAGGGGCGGCCATCTGCTGCGACCGGTTGGGGTGAGAGAAGGAAGACAGGATAAAAGACATGCTGTGAAAGAGAGACAGAGATTAATAACAGATATGATTCAATGCAGAGAGGTCTGTTAATACATAGTGAGCGAGAAAGGTGACTGGAAAGGAAAAACTCAATGCATCATGGGAATCCCCCGGCAGCCTATGTCTATTGCAGCATAACTAAGGGAGGATTCAGGGTCACCTGGTCCAGCCCTAACTATATGCTTTAGCAAAAAGGAAAGTTTGAAGGCTAATCTTGAAAGTAGAGATAGTGTCTGTCTCCTGAATCCAAACTGGAAGCTGGTTCCACAGAAGAGGGGCCTGAAAACTGAAGGCTCTCCCTCCCATTCTACTTTTAAATACTCTAGGAACAACAAGTAGGCCTGCAGAGCGAGAGCGAAGTGCTCTAATAGGGTGATATTTATTGTACTATTCTTAGTTAGTGTATTCTCTGTCTTGTCTTAATGTTGGTTTATAATGGAGCACTGTAACAAAAAATAATTTCCCCCAGGGATCAATAAATTCTGATTACCGTATTTCCCGGACTACAAAGCGCACCTGAATATTAGCCGCACAAGCTAAAATCAGGGGAAAATCCTGTTTTGTACATACATTAGCCGCACCTGACTAAAAGCCGCAGGTGTTTCAATGTTGACTTATCATATGTAAGAGAATATGCACAAAGGGAATTGTCAGGAAAGAGATGGCTGTTTGGAGACACACCCCTTTTATTAATATTTTGAAAAACAAGTTATGGGTACATATTTGCACATGTAGTACATAACAGTAACCCACAGCACACCAGAAAAATAGATTCGGACTACCTTTTAGGCTCAGGTGCAGTGACACGGCTGTAACAAGAAGAAAAGTCAGTCATTCACCATCTTTCTCTTCTTCCTGCGCTCTAAAACCACCAAAGTCCTCTTCTCCAATGTCGGATACAAACAGGCTCAGGATGGCTTCGTCATCCACTCTCCGCTTCTCTCCTTCGTTATCACTTTCAAAACCAAAGAAATCCTCGTTGTCAGTGTCAGAGTCGAACACCCTCAGAAGGGCCGTGGCGGTGTCCTCCTCTCCATCATGCAGCAGTCCAGCCCTTCAAAATCCGTTGGTGATCGTGGATGTTTTCGCACTTTTCCACGCTGTCAGAATCCACCGGTGGAGTTGGGCATAACTTGCTTTTCGCAAGTTTATCGCCGCTCGTCATCCATGCCTCCCGCTGAATGCGTAGCGCTACTTTGAAGTTTGTTTTTCGCGCTACTTCGTACGGCACTACGTTGCCTGGCGGACGGACATGTGACTAACATACCACTCTTGAACCCCGATCCTTCCGCCAGGCAACGTAGTGCCGTACAACAGCGGAACAAACAAAACAAATCGTCTTACGATATCACAAAAATCATGGAAAATCCATAGAAAAGCCGCACCTGACTAAAAGCCGCAGGGTTCAAAGCTTGTGCAAAAAGTAGCGGCTTATAGCCCGACATTTACGGTATTCTGATTCTGATATGGTACTACAAGGTCATTAAGATAAGATGGGGCCTGATTATTTAAGACCTTGTATGTGAGCAGCAGGATTTTGAATTCAATTCTGGATTTAACAGGAAGCCAATGAAGGGAAGCCAAAACAGGAGAAATATGCTCTCTCTTTCTAGTCCCTGTCAGTACTCTTGCTGCAGCATTTTGGATTAGCTGAAGGCTTTTCAGTGAGTTTTTTGGACATCCTGATAATAATGAATTACAGTAGTCCAGCCTGGAAGTAATAAATGCATGAACTAGTTTTTCAGCGTCACTCTGAGACAGTATAATTCTAATTTTAGAGATGTTGCGCAAATGGAAGAACGCAGTTTTACATATTTGTTTAATATGTGCATTGAAGGACATGTCCTGGTCAAAAATGACTCCAAGGTTCCTCACAGCGTTACTGGAGGCCAAGGTAATGCCATCCAGAGTAAGAATCTGGTTAGATACCATATTTCTAGGCCTTTCAGGGCCGAGTACAATAACCTCAGTTTTATCTGAATTAAGAAGCAGAAAGTTAGCGGCCATCCAGGTCTTTATGTCTTTAAGACATTCCTGCAGTTTAACTCATTGGTGTGTGTTATCTGGCTTCATGGACAGATAGAGCTGGGTGTCATCTGCATAGCAGTGTAAATGTATGCTATGTCTTCTAATGATGCTGCCTAAGGGAAGCATGTATAATGTAAACAGAATTGGTCCTAGCACTGAACCCTGTGGAACTCCATAATTAACCTCAGTGTGTGAAGAGGACTCTCCATTTACATGCACAAACTGGAGTCTATTAGATAGATATGATACAAACCACTGCAGTGCAGTACCTGTAATACCTACAGCATGTTCTAATCGCTCTAATAGGATATTATGGTCGACAGTATCGAATGCTGCACTAAGGTCTAGCAGGACAAGCACAGAGATGAGTCCACTGTCAGAGGCCATAAGAAGATCATTTGTAACCTTCACTAAAGCTGTTTCTGTGCTGTGATGAGCTCTGAAACCTGACTGAAACTCTTCAAATAAACCATTCCTCTGCAGATGATCTGTTAGCTGTTTGACAACTGCTCTTTCAAGGATTTTTGATATGAAAGGAAGGTTGGAGATTGGCCTATAATTAGCTAAGACTGCTGGGTCTAGAGATGCTTTTTGAGTAAAGGTTTAACTACAGCCAGCTTGAAGGCCTGTGGTACATAGCCGATCATTAGAGATAGGTTGATCATATTTAAGATCGAAGAATTAATTAATGGCAGGACTTCTTTGAGCAGTTTTGTAGGAATGGGGTCTAAAAGACACGTTGATGGTTTGGAGGAAGTAATTATTGAAGTTAACTCAGAAAGATCAATTAGAGAAAAAGAGTCTAACTTAACATCAATGGTACTAAGAGTAGCTGTAGATAATATTACATCTGTGGGATGATTACTGGTAATTTTTTCTCTAATGATAAAAAATTTTATTTGTGAAGAAGTTCATGAAGTCATTACTAGTTAACGTTAAAGGGATTGTTGGCTCAAAAGAGCTCTGACTTTTTGTCAGACTGGCTACAGTGCTGAAGAGAAACCTGGGGTTGTTCTTATTTTCTTCAATCAGTGATGAATAGTAAGATGTTCTGGCTTTGCGGAGGGCTTTCTTATAAAGCAGCAAACTATTTCTCCAGGCTAAATGATGATCCTCTAAATTTGTGACACGCCATTTCCTCTCCAGATTACGAGTCATCTGCTTTAGGGTACGTGTTTGAGAATTATACCACAGAGTCAGGTACTTCTGATTAGAGACCTTAGTTTTCACAGGAGCTACAGTATCCAGAGTCGTATGTAGTGAGGAGGTGAAATTATTAACAAGATAATCGACCTCTGTTGGAGTAGCGTTCAGATAGCTGCTCTGCTCTATGTTGGTACAGGGCATTGAAGATGATAACAGTGGGTGGATTATATTCTTAAACTTAGTTACAGCGCTTTCAGAAAGACATCTACTTTGATAAAGTCTACTCTCCACCGCTGTGTAATCAATTATTGTAAATGTAAATGTTATCAGGAAATGATCAGACAGGAGAGGGTTTTCAGGAAACACTGTTAAATGTTCAGTTTCTATGCCATATGTTAAAACAAGATCTAGAGTGTGATTAAAGTGGTGGGTGGGTTCTTTTACATTTTGAGAGAAACCGATTGAGTCTAATAACAGATTAAATGCCATGTTGAGGCTGTCATTTTTAGCATCTACATGGATGTTAAAATCACCCACAATAATTATTTTATCTGAGCTCAGAACTAAATTAGATATAAAGTCTGAGAAATCAGACAAACTCTGTGTAAGGCCCAGGTGGATGATAGATGATAACAAGTAAGACTGGTTTCTGAGTTTTACAGCTGGGGTGGACGAGGCTAAGCATCAGGCTTTCAAATGAATTAAGTCTGTCTTGGTCTTTCATTAATTAATAGGCTGGTGTGAAAAATTGCTGCCACACCACCCCCTCGGCCTGTGCTTCGAGGTTTCTGGTAGTTAGAATGACTCGGGGGTGTTGATTCATTTAAACTAACATAATCATCCTGCTGCAACCAGGTTTCTGTAAGGCAGAGTAAATCAATTTGTTGATCAATTATTAAGTCATGTACTAACAGAGACTTGGAGGAGAGAGACCTAATATTTAATAATCCAGATTTCACCGTTTTACTCTTTGGTTCAGATGTGGATACTTTATTGTTCTTTCTTTGTAATTGTTTATGTTTAAGTTGTTTGTTGCTGGTTTTTAGTTTGTTTTTTGTCTGTTTGGGAGCTGACACAGTCTCTATGGAGATGGGTTTTTGGGGGGGTAGCAGGAGGAGAGAAGCTGCAGAGAGGCGTGTAAGACTGCAACTCTGCTTCCTGGTCCCAACTCTGGATAGTCATATTTTGGGGGGTTTAATAAATGTGTCCATATTTCTAGAAATGAGAGCTGCTCCATCCAAAGTGGGATGGATGCCGTCTCTCCTAACAAGACCAGGTTTCCTCCAGAAGGTTTGCCAATTATCTATGAAGCCCACATCGTTTCTGGGACACCACTCAGACAGCCAGCAATTTAAGGAGAACATGCGGCTAAACATGTCACTCCTGGTCTGATTGGGGAGGGGACCAGAGAAAACTACAGAGTCCCACATTGTTTTGGCAAAGTTACACACCGATTCAATATTGATTTTAGTGACCTCCGATTGGCGTAACCGGGTGTCATTACTGCCGACGTGAATTATGATCTTACTGAATTTACGTTTACCCTTAGCCAGCAGTTTTAAATTTCCTTCAATGTCGCCTGCTCTGGCCCCTGGAAGACAATTGACTATGGTTGCCGGTGTCTCTAGCTTCACATGTCTGAGAACAGAATCGCCAATTACCAGAGTTTGACCCCCGGCGGGTGTGTCGCCGAGTGGGGAAAAACGGTTAGACACATGAACGGGTTGGTGGTGTACCTGGGGCTTCTGTTTAGGACTTTGCTTCTTCCTCACCGTGACCCAGCCGCCCTCTTTCCCCAGCTGCTTGGGGTCTGCCGGGGAACAGCTAGCGGGGCCTACGCTATCTTTGGCTGCACCAGCTACAGGGGCCTGGCTAGCTATGGGTGAATGAAGGGTGCGAAGCCGAGTCTCCAATTCAGTAATCCTGGCCTCCATAGCTGCAAATATGCTACATTTGTTACAGATATCATTACTGCTAAAGGAGGCCGAGGAGTAACTAAACATCTGACACAATGAGCAAGAAAGTGCAGGAGGGACAGGTGAAGTAGCCATGGTGCTAACGAGTCGGCTACGAGCTAAGCTAAGCTAGCGAAACAGTACAGAGACAGTGAGTGAATACTTTGGCTATAAATTAGGTAGTGAGTACACAGAAAGTGTGCTTCGGATGAAGCACGTGAAGATTATACTATGAAAAAGAATGTATTTAAAAGTTGTTAATTAAATTGCTAAGCAAATAAGCTACTCAGAAACACCACTGTGTTTGAGCAGGAACAGGAAGTGATACTCTACCGCAGAGCGAGCGAACACCAAGTGACAGCGCCACCATGGGCCGCGAGATTGAGACACAGACATTACAGCCTCTTAATGTGTGTTTTGTTTGGGTTTCCACCGGTGTGGAATTACCAATAATAGAAAGACCATAGCCTAACATATGAAACAGGAAAAGACCGCTGTGTAATCCATTTATTTCTGCAAAGTAACTGTATTCTGAATACCACCTTTTTAAACAGTAACTGTAACGGGATACAGTTACTCATATTTTGTATTTTAAATGCATAATGCCGGTACATGTATTCCGGTACTCCCAACACTGTAAATCGCCCATGTAATAACGTCGATGGGCTCAGCATATCGTCGATAGCCGATATGTTAGTCCAATCGCCCAACCCTAATGGTACTATGTGCTTGGCAGTTGGTTCAGATTTCTTAGGTTTGAAAGCCTCACCTCACCTCCAAACGTAACTTTAATGGTAGATGTTAATTTCACATGTGCAAGTTACTGTGATAAGAGGCGAACCTGAGAGGAGAGGTCTCTGAAGCGGGATTTATGGTCCCACAAACGTGTCCATCCATGTCCCACTCGGTTGGACAGAGAGGAGGAGAGGAGTCCTCCAAGATCCTAACCGTTCGTTCGACAAAGCGGATGACGTAAGCGACTGCCTAATGTTGATTGGTTGCAAGTGGGCCGGAAAAGAGCAGAGACCGACTGAACGGGAGAACTGCAGTAAAAACACTTCAAAGATAATAAAATGTAGCATGACAAGCACAGACAACAGTGAAACTTTTCATTGTTTTTAACACTATGTTTCACTTTAACTCTTTGTGTGTCATAACTTTGCTCTCCTTTGCGGCTCATGGAGCAACAACAATACAAGCAAGAGTGGCCCTTGTGTTTGCTCTCCTTAACTACAAATTCCACTTTACAAGATTGAATGTAGCTCCTCTGTGGGTTAAACTTGGAAACACTTGTGGTGGTGCTCAGGTGTGTTCATGAGTTAACTAAATGTTTCAACAGGGACATTCGAGCTACATCACCCACCTGGACTGGTCACCTGACAACAACTTCATCATGTCCAACTCTGGAGACTACGAGATCCTCTACTGTGAGTACCTTCTCATCATAGGCTCTGGCACTACAGTACTGTGTACTGTTATCACAGAGTACTGTAATACTGCAGTATTTTGTTGATGTACAGTGACAGATGTCTGTTTTCAGGGGACGTTCCAAACGCTTGTAAATATATCAGAAATCGTTCAGAGTGTAAAGACATCGACTGGGCGACTTACACCTGTGTCCTGGGATATCATGTGTTTGGTCAGTACAATGGGAGAGTGTGTGTGTGTGTGTGTTAGGGTGTTTATTCTGAAGATGTTTATACTTCCCTGACTGTTGAATCAGGACAACTTTCTTAACTCTGAAATTCTGTCTGCCTATCTCAGGTGTTTGGCCAGAGGGTTCAGACGGCACCGACATCAATGCTCTGATCAGGTCCCACAACAGGAAGGTGATCGCTCTGGCTGACGACTTCTGTAAAGTTCACCTGTTCGCCTACCCATGCTCCACCTTCAAGGTGACACACATAAAAACACACATTTGAAAATGCTAATCGTCAAACTGAAATGGTTTCAAAGGCTTACTTTATAAATACGGACCGGAGGGTGTGTTCCAACTAGAGGAGGATCAAACTCCTCAGCCTCCCTGGGAAAGTCTATGCCAGGGTGCTGGAAAGGCAAGTCCGTCCGTTAGTCGAACCTCAAATACAGGAGGAACAATGCGGTTTTCCTCGGTCCTGGTCGCAGAACACTGGACCAGCTCTTTATCCTCTCAAGGATACTCGAGGGTGCATTGGCGTTTCCCCAACCAGTCTACATGTGTTTTGTGGACTTGGAGAAGGCATTCGACCGTGTCCCTCGGAGTGCCCTGTGGGAAGTACTTCTGGAGTATGGGGTGTCTGGCCCATTGCTACAGGCCATTCAATCCTTATACAACGGTTGCAGGAGCTTGGTACACATAGGCAGCAATAAGTTGGAGTCAATCCTGCTGGGTGATGGGCTCCGCCAGAGCTGCCGTTTTTCACCGATTCTGGTCATAATTTTTATGGACAGAATTTCTAGGCGTAGCCAAATGGCGGAAGGCTTTCACTTGGGTGGCCTCAAAACCTCATCTCTGCTTTTTGCGGATGATGTGGTTCTGTTGGCTTCAACAGGTGATGGCCTCCAGCTCGCCTTGGAACGGTTCACAGCCGAGTGTGAAGCGGAGTATCGGCACCTCCAAATCTGAGGCCATGGTTCTCAGCCAGAAAAGGGTGGAGTGCCCACTCCAGGTCAGGGATGAGTTACTGCCCCGGAGTGGAGGCGTTTGAGTATCTCGAGGTCTTGTTCACGAGTGACGAGTGAAGGGAGCGGGAGATCGACAGACGAATTGGTGCAGTGGCTGCAGTCCGTCTTGGTGAAGAGAGAGCTGAGTATAAACACGAAGCTCTCAATTTACTGATCTATGTCCCTACCCTCACCTATGGTCACGAGATCTGAGTAGTGACTGAAAGAACAAGATCGTGGATACAGTTGTTGGAAATGAGCTTCCTCCCAACGGTGGCTGGCCTCGCCCTTTGAGTGAGGAGTTAAGCAATTCGGGAGGGGCTCAGAGTAGAGCCGCTGCTCCTCCACATCAAAAGGAGCCAGTTGAGTTGGTTCGGGCATCTGACAAGGATGTCTCCTGGGCTTCTCTGCTTAGGCTGCTGCCCTGTGACCCGGCCCTCGGATAAGCGGAAGAAGATGGATGGATGGTTTCAAAGACTGAGATCTGAGTTGAGAGCAGCCATCTGATCAGAGATCCCAGGACCTCCCTGTCTTCTCCTCCTCTAACTGTTCTGGTGGGACACAGAGTTGTTCCCAAGCCAGCCGAGAGGTTTAATCTGTTCAGTGTGTCCTCTGTTTGTTCTGACATCTGCTTCCAGTCAGACACAAACACCTCAACTAGCTGGCGCTCCAGAAGTGTCCTGCTGATTGGTCAATCAGCAGGTAAACCAAAAGCAGGTCTGCAGTGCACACGTGAACCCTCGTACACATTGGATATTAGATAATTGGGGTATGGTAAATGGACTGATTTTTGTATAGCTATATAGCTTTTCTACTCTCCCGGAGTACTCAAAGCCACATTCACACACATTCTCACAAGCACTTGCTCTACACTGACTGCTTTCTAACTACATTCACACACATATTCTGATGGATGCATCAGAGAGCTACTTGGGGTTAGTATCTTGCCCATGCAGACTGGGGAAGGCAGGGATCGAACAACTAACCTTCCGATCAGCAGCTGACCTGCTCCACCGGGTGGCTGTACCTGAGCTACAGCCACCCAGCTGTTCCTTATCAATTGCTGAGTGTTGATTAGAGGTAAAAGGGTTTGGGTGTGACTATTCTAAATGTCAGTGTCATCAGCTCTGTTAATAAAGTTTTTGTCTGCAGGCCCCCAGCCATAAGTACAGCGCCCACAGTAGTCATGTGACCAACGTGGCCTTCCTGTATGACGACAGTTACCTCATCTCGACGGGCGGGAAGGACACCAGCATAATGCAGTGGCGTTTGGTTGAGAAGTCTTCGCTGTCCCTCAATGACAGCATCATCTCTAACTCTACCCCCCGCCGAGTTGAGCCTGTATTCGCACCACCCCCTCCCACTGGAACCACCCACTCGCAGGAACCCAACCCTCCTCCGACAGCCAATGGGACTCAGGAACCCTCCCCTGAAACCCCGCCCCCTACACAATTAGTTCCACCCTCATCAGAGCTAACACCACCCAATTCTGAGTCAACCCCGCCTCCCTCAGACAGCACGGTGAGCCTGAAGGACAGTCTGGAGCCCAGTGATGATACGGCTACGCCCAGCGACGAGGGGCTGCCCCCTCTGACCCCGCCATCGTAGACTGTTTGTGCGTCTTTGTGGGGACCAGGCACACTTGTGCTCCGAGTGAGGATGGCTTTGCAAACGAAGAGATTCTGTTGGGTTTTATGATGCTTCAGTTCAGTTTAGGGTTATAGTTCAGCATGTTAATGGGACGGCTAATACGATAGAAACTTCCAGAGGATGTCATTGTCTCTGATTTACTTCAGAATAAACCTCCACTCTTCACACAGTCAGAAACCAGAGAAATGGGACAGTTCAAAAGGCTGCCTGAGAGTCTGATTTTGGTTTTCTTCAGCCTTGCAGTGGTTAGTGATAAATAATCTGAACATCCATGATTCACAGGAGCTACTCACAGTGGGTTTCAGCTGCTTTGAATGTGAACAAACTCTGAGTTCTAATAATAGTTATTAATTCTAATCAATAATAATAAGAATCCCCACAAGAAGTACAAATGTCTGAAACCTACAGATCACGCGATAAGAAGACCTCAAGGTCACAGTTAAACATCTGGAAGGTCACATTAGAAGAAGCGAAGGGAGGGGGAGCGTTTTCCGAACACACACACACACACCTGTGTTTCAGGAACAGGAAGTGTTGTGGGGCTGGGGAGAATCTGAAAGTCTTAAAACTTTCCTGATTTTTTTTTTTCCAAAATGTATTTAGACCCCCAAAATAATCCTGTTTTTGTCTTTTAAACAATGTAAATGATTATTGGTGGATTTTTTTTTTTTTTTAGAAAGGGTTAAACACATTTTTCAGAATAAAAGCTTTAAGGAAGCAATGGCATGAAGCTTTTAATGTGAAACACGGGAAGTGTGAATTTGAATCCAAAAACATGGTGGTTTCAGATTAAAATCAAAGATGACATGTCTGAGCCTCAGACATGTGAGCTTGTTTCCAGAGTACAGTCATGTAAATAGGAAGTAATCGGGTTGTAAACAGGAAGTAATCAGAATGTGAAATGTGGAACGTGAAGTCAACCTCCAGAGTAAAACTGTGAATGTTTTTATTGATCTGACGGCCGGTGATCAGAGACGTGTCTCCTTCTGAGGATCTGTTTGTATATACTGCAGATACCTGTGTATATTTCTGTTCACCATTAGGGGCAGCAGCTCCTCAGCGACACTGTAAAAGCACTCAGCCACACATCTCTCATCCAATCAGGTGACAGGAAATAATAGCTCCCCTCCTCTGATTACCTGGTTTCAGTGATTTTGACTGCTGGTGATGTTTTTGTCGCTTCTGGACCACATCTGTTAAATATTTTCTGAATGATGGCATGATGATGTCACTCCAGGGCCGTGGCCTTTCAGGTGGGTTAAGGGAGGGGTGGTGTTGGGTTGTTCATGTTGTTGCCTTTTTAATACCATGTTTTTACACTTGTCTCTGAAGGGCTTGTCCACAGTTCAGGAGCCCACCTGAATGGTCATGAAGGGGTGGGGCCATGATGGGGACTTTTGAGCGTTCATCAGAGACAGTGATGATGTTCATGTGACTGTTTTTGAGCCAATCATGTTTTTTCTCATGCATTCCTGTCAGAGGACGGACTGTACTAAAGATTTGAACAAGAAATGCAAATAAATGTTTTAGAAACAGACATTTTTTTGTGCACGTTGTCTGATGATGTCGGACTTTAGGTGCCACAGTGTTTAATGTGTACGGTCACGCAGCATTTGCAAGCATTTACAATAAAAACACCTAGTAACGTATGATTACATTGTAACTGTGGTTCTCTAGGTGAGAGACTCTCCACTCTCTACATATTCTATAAGTGCAGGGATGTGGAGATTTATTTAAGACGCGTTGGCTTTCCCGACCACACCCCACAGCTATAGAGATTGAAAATGTGATGTCATTCAGGGGTAAAACCGCAAAGGATTCTGGGAACTCGTGGCAAGAGGTACTAGCGCACGCAGGCTTTCAATTGAAATCAGTCACACAGCGATAAAAAGAAACACAAAAAATGGCAAGAAGCTGTTGTATTATTAACTGCAATAGCCGGTCGCCTGACAGCCACGGGAAGCCGACGGGTAAAGAGATTGGTTGTTATCGGATTACGTCGTTGAAGAGAAATTGTTCGAGCTATCTTTCCGAAGTAACAAACAGGCGACGGATGACCTGGATTGCAGCCATTCAAAGACCAAATATAACGTCCCAGAACACTCCAGCTCACATGTTAGTCTGCTCCAAGCATTCCCACAAAGGTCAGTGTTTTGTAGTAGTTAATACGTCATTTTTCATAACATAACTGGTGATATAGGTTACAAGCAAGTCTGGCACTGAACAGAAATTGTCGCGCTATGCTCCTTTGTTTATTGTGCATAAATAGTGAAATGTCCTGACACAATATTGCGTTTCGATTCTGTTATTACCATGGTACATTGACAAAAACATACTTTTATTCACAGGGTAAAACAGGTTTTTTTTGTATCACCAATTGCCCAGTACGATTACAGCATTATTGTCACTGCTACATTTCTGTAATGCGTACCAGAAATTATTTCCACTACTAATTAATTACCGTTGAGCGTAAAGGTCCTATTAATAAACTGTTAGCGAATGTGTATTTATGAAGACGATTTGTGAGACTGGTAAACTTATGATAGGTACGATGGTCTTTCGTTCTACGCGGTGCATTTCAAGGTCCTGTACCCATCCGTCGGTAAACTGTACCTGGGCTTGTTGCAGTGACCTGAAGTTACTAAATTTCACGAGTGTATGCACTCACTCCAAGAACCGTATAATTATAAATATGAGCGTGGTGAAAGTTGGGCAGCACATTAACGTATTTTGTCCACTCTGTGTGCTCGTACGGGTCTAACCCTTTCACTCCTTTTGATTTTTCCTCGTATCTTTTCTTTGACTTTTCATCAAGTCTGTCTTTGTACGGACCAGCATTGTTCTCCTTCATTTTGTACTTAACTTTTTTGGGGGACAAAGAAAAAGCAAGAAGGTATTGGAACCTCCTCTATCTGCCGGTGGTACATACCGTGCAGGGGCCTGTCCTTCCATGATGGTTCCTCGTCTCCCTCCCCTTTCTTGGGTTTCTGCTGCCTGAGGTATTCACTGAGCACTCGGTCAGTTGGGGCCATCTTCCCAATGTATTCTTGGATGTTCGTTGTCTCATCCTGGACTGTGGTGCTGATACTCACCAGTCCCCGGCCCCCTTCCTTCCGCTTAGCGTACAGCCTCAGGGTGCTGGACTTGGGGTGAAACCCTACATGCATGGTAAGGAGCTTTCTTGTCTTTATGTCAGTGGCTTCTATCTCCTCCTTTGGCCAGCCTATTACCCCAGCAGGGTACCTGATCACGGGCAGGGCGTACGTGTTGATGGCCCGGATCTTGTTCTTACCATTCAGCTGACTCCTCAGGACTTGCCTGACCCTCTGCAGGTACTTGGTGGTTGCAGCTTTTCTAGCGGCCTCTTCATGGTTCCCATTCGCCTGCGGGATCCCCAAGTACTTGTAACTGTCCTCTATGTCTGCAATGTTGCCTTCTGGTAGTTCAATCCCCTCAGTTCTGACTACCTTCCCTCTCTTTGTTACCATCCGACTACACTTCTCCAGTCCG